>NC_064926.1:166356833-166659863 GCF_023897955.1 Schistocerca gregaria | reverse complement strand
AATAAAATAATGTTTCAGTCATCACTGCTAATATGTGGTGATTTGCTACTACAAAGACATATTGTCTGCCGATTTGTATTTTCACATGAAATATGTTACCTTTCACTCAAAAACTCATCTCATATTGCACTGAACATAAGTGAGGTTTTTAGGAGCTTATTATCACTTTCCCATTATCTTTATTCAAGTTAATCTTCCACTCGTTCCATATCTCCTCATGAATTCACTCGAAAATCACGATTCAGAACGAGCCACTTAATTTAATCGTGTTTAATGTGGGAGGGAATACCCTGTTTCATGAAGACGCTGCAGTTTTATTACGTAAAATTTTCAGCTATGCAGTTAAGTTTGTCCTGCTGTTGAACTCCTACGCACGAGCCAATGAAGGGGAAGACACTGAGATAATTTCTGGTACGACACTAGCTCGTGATTTACAGTTACTATTAGGTGATGTAGGGCACAGATTGCAAAATTTTTTGCATTGCTTAAGCGTATCTATACGATGCAATTCCTTTGCATACATAGCCCTTAACAGCAGGAGATCTACAGTGACGTCTCCAGTTTCAGTTTCGTTTTGGCTATCACTCCTTTATTTTATAAAGTTTCACTTTGCGTAAGTACCAGGTGCTCAGAATTAAAGTGCATCTGATCACAGAGATCCAGTGTGGGCTGTAATTATAGTATGTGTAATTTTTCCCTCCTATCTATGTAGTTCTCAATTCGTTCGAGTAATCAGTCATTCATGATAGGAAACACAGTCACTCAAAATGATTCAGATATTTTACTTGTTAGAATAAAATCAGACGATGATTCTTCTTCTCTGCAGGTTCGTGCTTTGCAGCAGTCTGCTAATTTGTACAAATAAAATGTCTCGTAATTTTGGGAGCGTTGTATAATCAGTCGGGAAACCTCAGATCAAGCGGATATTTGGCTGTGATGAAGTTTAACATTCCGAAGAAGTAATGGAGCTCTTGGATTATTAAATGCAGGTTCGTATCCAGTTTTTCGGAAGTTCCCTTCTGATTAACAACTACGCAATATATGGATGAATATCATTAATTCTCAGTTGTCAAATACACACCTTTGTTTGAAGAAGCAATATATATATTTCCCTTTTAATCGTACAGTTTCGTACCAGTTATCTTCGGTCATAAATCTCAATAATCAGATTACTGTTCTTCAAACAAAGCTGACGCTAATCGACACGAAGACATTCTCGGAAGCTTTTTTCTTCTAACAACCACCAGAGAGAGTACTACAAAGAATAATTATGCGCTCATGGCATAGCTGTTGTATGAAACTATTTTGCGCATGGATTCTGCGAGTATGAAGATAGGAAATTTGTAAACGTCATTCAAGGGTAGAATTGTATCAGAATAATTCATCGAATATAAAGAGATATTACATATGGCATCGAAATTTAGTAGTTATTATACTGCCTTAATGCAGAACTGATTTACCCTAGAAAAAAGTAGTTCCAATTTTGGCCACGAGTTGCAAATCTAGCGCTGTGAAAGCAAAAACAGACATATGGAAATGTTTCCATGTGGAATGGATCAGGGATGGGACGTGGGTAGAAATAGTCAATCAAGTGAAGAAGCTATAATTGTGATTTTATTATTAATCCCCACTTACAGTATTTCTTCAATATGAGCACTAGAGATGCTATACAGCACCAGTTATGCACCTGTTGGCCAAAACTGAAACAATTTTTTTTTCAGCATATATCAGTTCCACGTTAGTATACGTATCAAGTTTCGCTGCCTTAACGATTAATTCACAGAATGGACTTCCATGAGCAGCTCCACTTTCATTCTAGCCATATGGTACTTGCCACTCTAAAACTCAACTATTGTCAGTCAGGCCTATTCTATCAATGATTAAAAACATATTTGGTAGAAAACAAAAAGAGGCTGGAGAAGAAGCGGGAGGCAGTCTGCCGCCGGTACGGGAAGCGTCCACAGCTGTGCTCCGGTCGAAGAAGGGTGAGTTAGACCGACCGCGTGGCGCGTTGTTACTTGGCGAGGGGAGAGCTGTTAGCCTTTGGTCTCGCTTTTCAACTCTGAAAGATTGCGTTGACTTGTCGCAGCGAGGAATGCAAAACTTTGGCAGATTTTTCTTTTAGTAAATTTCTGTAGCAGACTTTGATCCACCGGAAGAGCGACACACAAATGTGTCGATAAGAAGTGAGCACTCGCTTCTGTATGAATGTCTGTTTGCCTTCAGCTGTGCCTGTATCAGCTTTCATTTTTCTAAATATTAATAGCTTTGCCTTCTCGTAAATTTTCCTTGCCTTATGTATCTTTCGTCCGTGGGGAGCCAACCACGTGGTTGAACATTAAAGTTTTGTTGGGCTACCGTCATCACTAACTGTCCGGTCTCATGTTTGTTTTAAAGAACGTTAACTGTTCACGATTGTGTGATGTGATATTGTTGCAACTTGGCCACGATTTACCTAGAAATTGCGTCTCCACAAACCACGTGGGCACGCGGGTGTACTGCGAAACGTGTACCGTTTCACGAGTTATTGCAATCAGTTATCAGGCAACAGCAGTTGTATGAATGATTCAGACCAATGATTTTAGTTTTAGATTATAACGGTGAACGTATCGACGCTTTACTTTAACGTTTTAGGCATTAATGTTATCAGGAATTGTGTACATGCCTCACATCCTTATCTTAGGAATAAATGATTTTATTTACAATTTTCTCTTGTGTTCCGAAATTATGTTTCTGCATCTAAGCCATTCACCTCGTAGCATTCCCGTTAACACATCCAACGCGTTTCCTTACGCAAAGGTCCAGTGATTAGTTTCCCCTTGTATTTTATAACAAATGCTTTAGATTAAGTCAGGTGTGTTGCTGGGAGCTGATCTTACGCAGTGTTCATGCATTTTCTATTTTATTTTAAATGTTTGATTGTCGTGAAAAGTGCACGGGGCAATACTATTAATTACATCGTATCCGCTATGAGCGACATCACAACGTATGCATTTTTGTGAGTTTTTGGTCTGTGATCAAATTAATTTATTTTCCTACTCGACCAAGCCTTCGATTAGTTGTATGGTTAGAGTCGGTGGCGACCCTAATCTTCTCACGTTAACTTCACAAGCAATAAGTATTTATATTCCCAATAATAACGTAATAACTCGTAGAAACAGGTTAGTTACACATCAGATCAGCGGATGATGTGCTGGGCAAACAAATCAACCTGGAAACGAAGAAAGGTCAGAGTATGTGGAATGACGAAATAGAAAATGGTCTCAGGATAAACAAATACCGTATAAAACATACGTTCAACTAAAAACTGTAAAAGATAGTCAGTGTTGTATAGCTACTAGAAATAGCGTCAGAACTATAAAAAGAAAAGCACATAGAGACAGTTGGAAAATTTCGTGAGATGTGGAACACCATGCATACGGATGACAAGTCTTTGCCCATAGATTATCAAAGAATTTAATGAACTAGAAAGAGATAGTGCGCGAACAGACGTAATAGTACATAAAGAATGGACCGAACATCATAAAACCATTTGGTTTAATCCTCAGGCAGACAGTTCTACTAATTCTGAAGATACGACCGGAGAATCAGTAAAATATATTGGCTTTCATACCTCAAGAGAGTCAGAAGCAGTATCAGAAAACATAAGAACAGAAAATCACGAGGACCAGAGGCCATACATATAAAATTGATAAAGAATGGTGGGTATTTCCACCATATCTGCCTTCTTCATCTGTTAACACCTGCTCGATTATAAAGCGATAGATGGTTAACAGCAACAGTGTCTTCTATTTTTAAGGAAGGAGAAAGAAATAAACTCACATTCTACAGAAATATAAGTACATTAAATTTAAGATGTAAGCTATGCACAGGATAGCAAAGTAACTCTTGCAAGAAGAACGGAATGTTTCCGAAAATGGAGAACTTGCGTTCACAATGTATTTACTACGAATCATCTACTGTAGTAGCGACACGGATGGAATACAATTTGTGCACCCATAAAGCGTTTGTATATCTACAAAAGGCCTTCGATAAGATCGATAAGCATGAACGGTAGCATATAATTGCTAAACGTGGCTACCCTCAGCACGTAACAATGCATAGAAAAATTTTAATACCGAGACTTGCTTCAGACTCAGATTATCTAATTACAGTGAGGGAAATATAGTTATTAATCATCGAATAACACAAGGATGTTCTAACGTTCTTTACACGATGATTTTTGTTTCCCTATGCAAATAAACAATTAAATAAATTTTCTTCAGCTCTGAAGTCGCAACGGATGTAATCTTCGTATTCTGTGCTCTCCACAGTAGGGATAGAAAATACTCAGGCTTGCCATAGCGAATACAATGCCTGTCGTAAAATAGCTTCATACAAATATCAGTAGATTAGCTGATAAATGAATAACCTTGCAAATTTTCAGTAAAAATACAGGATATTGGCTGTGCAATGCTGCCCGCACTGAAACATGACATGGAAGAGGATGAGGTACAGATAAGGGGATATCCTAAGACCAAATGTTTCAGTTTGAAAATTGTATTCAAAATAAAGTTTCTCCTTCACAAAATCTGATCTGAAACATTTTACGTTAACTGTAAATTCAGTGAACTTCTCAACCGTTCTACAAATCTAACTTCTTTTCGTAATTAAAAACAAGTGGATTGTTACATGACAGAAAGTCTAACATCGTTTGACATAATAGATTCCAAATTTAACTTCTCTGTATCAAGATTACAAGATACTCAAAATAATACCAATTGGGTATACCTAATCAACTTATACATCAAAACTGATGGGAAATGCTTGGTTCCTATATTCATGGGTTAACACTGTAAAAATTAACGAAATCCGCATTGCGCTGCTGCATATTTAAAACTAAATATACAAAATCTCATTAACTTACAAATTTATTCCAGTTGCTTTACGTTTGAGTTACAGTATCAATTCATTACTCTTCTCTAATTGCCATCGACAATGGTCAATATTGTTAACGATCAGTATCACTACAATTCTTGATAATCTTATAGCCTTACAAATTAATAAAACGCTTTACACTTTTATAGAAATAACTACGATGTAACATTTACGGGCTCTGTTTGAGTACAGCCAGTACCATTCATCACTTCATTTTATAAAAACTGTATTATGCTGCGTCCATAGACCAACAACTAAATTCTCACAGCTAGCCATTAGCTTTGTAAGACTTACATCCTACCTGTAACAGAGTGCAGCGGAAACTACTATTGCTCTCCGCGCGCCCCTAGTGCAATCAATTCTGCCACTAAGGCAACATCTTTGGTTCAGAGTTGTCAAAAATACAATCTCTTCTACATATGACAATCGTTTCTGGTCATTTTTCACGAACTATATTACAAAATCGGACTGCACGTACAAGTGGACACCTCACAATGTGTGTCATCACCCACGCTTTTTAACATTCACAGGACTGTATCCTACACAGATAGAAGGCTTAGGTTCCACCTGGAATTAAGGTAGGAAAGATCACTTTGAATGTGCTAGCATATACTGATGACTCAGCGATTATGCTCTTCAAAGAGTTATTTACTTACTACATACGATTTGTGAAGAATATAACTTTTAAGTTCTACATCAAAATCAGTAACCACAGAAACACCGTATAAAAGCAAAGATTATTTTGGATGGAGTAATTTTAGAACAGGTTCAGCACATTAATTATTTAGGCTGTGGTACATCTATGTCTCCCCCCCCCCCCCCCCCCCCCCCCCGCCGCCACCCCATGAAGCATGAACCTTGCCGTTGGTGGGGAGGCTTGCGTGCCTCAGCGATACAGATGGCCGTACCGTAGGTGCAACCACAACGGAGGGGTATCTGTTGAGATGCCAGACAAACGTGTGGTTCCTGAAGAGGGGCAGCAGCCATTTCAGTAGTTGCAGGGGCAACAGTCTGGATGATTGACTGATCTGGCCTTGTAACTCTAACCAAAACGGCCTTGCCATGCTGGTACTGCGAACGGCTGAAAGCAAGGGGAAACTACAGTCGTAATTTTTCCCGAGAGCATGCAGCTTTACTGTATGGTTAAATTATGATGGCGTCCTCTTGGGTAAAATTTTCCGGAGGTAAAATAGTCCCCTATTCGGATCTCCGGGCGGGGACTACTCAAGAGGACGTCATTATCAGGAAAAAGAAAACTGGCATTCTACGGATCGGAGAGTGGAATGTCAGATCCCTTAATCGGGCAGATAGGTTACAAAATTTAAAAAGGGAAATAGATGGGTTAAAGTTAAATATAGTGGGAATTAGTGAAGTTCGGTGGCAGGAGGAACAAGACTTTTAGTCAGGTGAATGCAGGGTTATAAATACAAAATTAGATAGGGGTAATACAGGAGTAGGTTTAATAATGAATAAAAAAATAGGAGTGCGGGTAAGCTACTACAAACAGCATAGTGGACGTATAATAGTGGCCAAGATAGACACGAAGCCCACGCCTACTACAGTATTACAAGTTTATATGCCAACTAGCTCTGCAGATAACGAAGAAATTGAAGAAATGTATGATGAGATAAAATAAATTATTAAGGTACTGAAGGGAGACGAAAATTTAATAGTCAAGGGTGACTGGAATTCGAGAGTAGGAAAAGGGAGAGAAGGAAACTTAGTAGGTGAATATGGATTGGGGCTAAGAAATGGAAGAGGAAGCCGTCTGGTAGAGTTTTGCACAGAGCATAAATTAATCATAGCTAACACTTTGTTCAAGAATTATCAAAGAAGGTTGAATACATGGAAGAACCCTGGAGATACTAGAAGGTATCAGATAGATTATATAATGGTAAGGCAGAGATTTAGGAACCAGGTTTTAAATTGTAAGACATTTCCAGGGGCTGATGTAGACTCTGACCACAATCTATTGGCTATGAACTGTAGATTAAAACGGAAGAAACTGCCAAAAAGTGTAAATTTAAGGAGATGGGACCTGGATAAACCGACTAAACCAGAGGTTGTACAGAATTTCGGGGAGAGCATAAGGGAACAATTGACAGGAATGGGGGAAGAAGTAGAGTAGAAGAAGAATGGGTAGCTCTGAGGGATGAAGTAGTGAACGCAGCAGAGGATCAAGTAGGTGAAAAGACGACGGCTAATAGAAATCCTTGGGTAACACAAGAAATATTGAATTTAATTGATGACAGGAGAAAGTATAAAAATGCAGCAAATGAAGCAGACAAAAAGGAATGCAAATGTCTCAAAAATGAGATCGACAGGAAGTGCAAAATGGCTAAGCAGGGATGGCTAGAGGAAAAACGTATGGACGTAGGGGCTTATGTCACTAGGGGTAAAATAGATACTGCCGACACGAAAATTAAAGAGACGTTTGGAGAAAAAGAGAACCAATTGTATGAATATCAAGAGCTAAGACGAAAACCCAGTTCTAAGCAAAGAAGGGAAGGCAGAAAGGTGGAAGGAGTAAATAGAGGGTCTATACAAGGGCGATGTACTTCAGGACAATATTATGGAAATTGAAGAGGATTTAGATGAAGATGAAATGGGAGATACGATACTGCGTGAAGAGTTTGACAGAGCACTGAAAGACCTGAGTCGAAACAAGGCCCCGGGAGTAGACAACATTCCATTAGAACTAGTGACGACCTTGGGAGAGCCAGTCCTGACAAAACTCTACCAACCGGTGAGCAAGATGTATGAAACAGGCGAAATACCCTCAGATTTCAAGAAGAATATAATAATTCCAATCCCAAAGAAAGCAGGTGTTGACAGATGTGAAAATTACCGTACTATCAGTTTAATAAGTCACAGCTGCAGAATACTAACGCGAATTCTTTACAGACGAATGGAAAAACTAGTAGAAGCCGACTTCGGGGAACATCAGTTTGGATTCCGTGGAAATATTGGAACACGTGAAGCAATACTGACCTTACGACTTATCTTATAAGAAAGATTAAGGAAAGGCAAACCTACGTTTCTACATTTGTACACTTAGAGAAAGCTTTCGACAATGTTGACTGGAATACTCTCTTTGAAATTCTAAAGGTGGCAGGCGTAAAATACAGGGAGCGAAAGGCTATTTACAATTTGTACAGAAACTAGATGGCAGTTATAAGAGTCGAGGGGCATGAAAGGGAAGCAGCGGTTGGGAAGGGAGTAAGATAAGGTTGTAGCCTCTCCCCGATTTTATTCAATCTGTATGTTGAGCCAGCAGTAAAGGAGTAGTTATTTAAATCCATGGGGAAGAAATAAAAACTCTGAAGTTCGCCGATGACATTGTAATTCTATCCGAGACAGCAAAGGACTTGGAAGAGCAGTTGCGTGGAATGGACAGTGTCTTGAAAGGAGGGTATAAGATGAACATCAACAGAAGCAAAACAAAGATAATGGAATGTAGTCGAATTAAACCGGTCGATGCTGAGGGAATTAGATTAGGGAATGAGACACCTAAAGTAATAAAGGAGTTTTGCTATTTGGAGAGCAAAATAACTGATGATGGTCGAAGTAGAGAGGATATAAAATGTAGACTGGCAATGGCAAGGAAAGCGTTTCTGAAGAAGAGTATAGATTTAAGTGTCAGGAAGTCGTTTCTGAAAGTATTTGTATGGAATGTAGCCATGTACGGAAGTGAAACATAGACGATAAATAGTTTGAACAAGAAGAGAATAGAAGCTTTCGAAATGTGGTGCTACAGAAGAATGCTGAAGATTAGATGGGTAGATCACATAACTAATGATGAAGAATTGAATAGATTTGGGGAGAAGAGGAGTTTGTGGCACAACAAAAAGAAGGACGGTTGTTCTGAGGCATCAAGGGATCACAAATTTAGTATTGGAGAGCAGCGTGGAGGGTAAAAATCGTAGAGGGATACCAAGAGATGAATACACTAAGCAGATTCAGAAGGATGTAGGTCGCAGTAAGTACTGGGAGATGAAGAAGCTTGCACAGGATAGGGTAGCATGGAGAGCTGCATCAAACCAGTCTCAGGACTGAAGACCACAACAACAGCAATAACACATCTATGTCATACGATTACGAGAAAGGCATAAATATTTTGTAAGGAAGCTAAAAATCAATGTGCGGAACTATTCAAAGAACACTGAAAACATCGCTGACTGGAACGCAACTAAAGCAGTACAAGACGATGACAGTGACGGTTATTCCACGTGCCTGTGAAAGGTGGACATTAAGACAGAAAGATCACAGCCATATATAAGCCACAGAAATGGAATTCCTAAGGGCACTATTGGGACACGCGCGCCTCCACAAAATAAGGAACCAGGGCATACGAAATCAGTTACAAATTTTTGCAATATGGGATAAAATGGATGAATATAGAACCAAATGTGAAGAGCACTTAGAAAGAACGGACAGTACAAGGATTCCGAAAGCGGCACTGTCATGCAGACCTATTGGCGCAGAGACCTAGGAAGATATAGACAAATATGAACTGAGGCTTGCACCAGCCGATAGGCCTAATCTCTGAAAGGTTGATGATCATGATGATGATGATGGTGTTTATTCAGGTACGGGTCAGGTTTAATATAATGGAGTAACATTTCAGAGCACAAAAAACAGTCATATGCTATTATGAACTGACAGTTAAATGTAGAAAGAGGAGGGCGAATTTTCAAAGAGAACAAGAAAAGAAAGGATGCGCCATGTCAAAATAAAAAGATAAAAAATAAGTTAATCATGACACAAGGATGGGACAATAACAAATACAGGGAGTCTGCTCGAAAGTGTCCATTTCTGCACATCAGCGAAAGCAAAGCCTACTGCTGGGCAACATTTAATACCATGTAGTTACATTGTCATACTTTGTAACAAGCTTTGATCATCTTCAGCTAGTTGCCCACAAGTTGCATAGATATTGCTTTTGAAGCCCGTCCCACTTTACTACGGCAACCTTCATGATGTCGTTCGGGTTATGAGATGGTTTCGTGCAACGACAAACTGCGAGTTTCAACTAGTCCCAAGTATAACAAATTGGATTCATGTCAGCAGATACCGGATACCATTTCATTCGATTGACTCAAGGTTTTCCCAAGATGTGCACAGTGTGCCCCTATTGACTGTCAGCCTGGACAGTAGTATGCAGGACATCTGACATGATACTTCGCAGCCCCAAATTATCCTCGATAGCTATGATAGGCGTCCAGCATGCGCACATAATACCGGACCTAGAAATGCCTGAACTATGAACCCTGGTTCTGCTTGCCTGAGATACGCTTTGATACCTGGTCACATCCACTCATTTCCAAGGCAGACATAAGGTGTAAATTAAATCCTACATTCATAAGTGAAGAGGACTTGACATTGTTGATCTAGGTTCCATCTCAGATATTCCCTAACCCATATTCTTCGGATATGGTTGGGCTCTGGGAAGGGAGTTGTACAGTTCTCAGTGAGATTATCTGATAAGCGATACTACATGCGATGTGACTCATGATACTGGAACAGGCAACAAGAGCGTGTACCTAGATCGAGGAGACAAACAAATGGTTCAAATGGCTCTGAACACTATGGGACTTAACATCTATGGTCATCAGTCCCCTAGAACTTAGAACGACTTAAACCTAACTAACCTAAGGACATCATACAACACCCAGCCATCACGAGGCAAAGAAAATTCCTGACCCCGCCGGGGAACGAACCCGGGAACCCGGGCGTGGGAAGCGAGAACGCTACCGCACGACCACGAGATGCGGGCGAGGAGACAAACAGTCATGTCTGAGAGAAAGGGCGGCGGAAAACCATTGAACGTTATTTGTTATTAAGTATATCCTCGGAAATTTTATTAACCAACAAGAAATTAATTAATACTTGTGCTTCGAAACTGATAAATGACCTTTACTTTCAGAGAACATGATTATTTTCTGTTCAAAAAGAAAAATATAAAAGATCAGCTTTAAGGAAATACCAGATGTTAAACAATTTAAACATGCTTCACAATTTTAAAAACATCGCAAACGATCGAATAAATTAAATATTAATGAATTACAACTGACCATATCGATGTCAGGTCGGGGCACAAACCCGCTGGCGGCATAATAAGACCCATCGTAGACCTCGGGCGCAGAACCCAGTGAAGACAAGGCATCCGAGAGGATGCTGGCCGCTGCAATATGTACAGCAAACACTCTCTTAAACAGGGAGAGGGTAAAACAAAACTAAAGCTTTTGGCCCAACCCTGAAATATATCACACTTAGAGCTGATATAGACTTGGGGATAACGAAAAACCAAAGATATTTTTAAATGTAAAATAAGCATTTGAATAACATTTTAAACATCCCACTTATTCCACTAAAGAGTAAAGAGGGAGATATACTGCTGGCTACAAGAACCAAGTCACTGCCACTGATTAAAGTGGATCTCCTTTTTTAAGTTCAACACAGTGGCAAGATGAAATCAAAACTTAAAATTGAGCACAGGCCGCAAGATCTTAAACTCCAAATCATAAGAAAACTACAGTTTCTAGTATGATAAAAGAAAAAAATAAGTTAAATATATTTCCATATTTTCAATTTTAATCTGATAATTATATATATATTGTGTTTCATACAAGAATATCGTGTTCCCAGTTTGGTACATCTTTGCCACAGAAAACACGAAAGCTGTCGAAGACCCGTCTTCTGGTCGGTTCCTGATCGTTGTCAGTAGGAGGATAGTTTTTGATTACGCAAAGGCTCCTATTACTTGTAAAAGAACAAGCCGGATTTCTTTACGTAATCAGTATGAATTTTATAATTACCTAAGTTACCTTTAACAACGAACAATAAAAAAATTGCATTTGCATATGAAATCATTAATAAATGGTGCAGCTATGAGTTGTATAGAAGACAAGGAGCGGCCTTTTGTCTACGACCTGGATGCCGCCGTATTCTCTGCTGTAGTAAAGGCTGTTTGACATTTATAAAAATAATATGACATGGAGGTAAAAAAATAAAGGGAAAGAATAGAATAAGAAATCTGGTAAACACTAAATATATTCAAATAATTCTCACAAGCAATTACGGCTTATTTATAACCATTATCACTTACATAAGCAATTTTCTGACTGTATGGTGCGATCAGATTTCAGCCTGCCAGGTGCTAACTTCTTGGTTCACGTTTTTGTCACTAATTACAGTCATTACTTTTCTCCTTCTTCCGAGACAATTCTTGCACCGTTCAATACCTTCATAACAATAACTTGCCGATTTACAGTATCTAACATAAATTACTTGAATTTTACTAATCAATAACTGTTGTCTGCACGCTGGCAAGACCGCTCACTTTTATGGCTTAAAGCCGACCTTCTTTACGCTTTCACATTACAAGAAGAAGTACGACAAAATCTGAATATCTACAAAGGTTTTCTACCGTCATATTTTTGTTTAGATTGACGCGGAACGCTCATTTCAGCTTCTGTTAAAATGTTTCTGTGACTGTGCAATCGATGTATTAGCGTTTGCGCTGGATGCGTATCTTTACAGTTACGTAAATTATGAGAAACAAATGTCTTTCAAACAATAGGTCTCATCTCATAAGTTGATCATTTAATACACAGCTAGGTGAATGCCTTGCCAAGGGTACTCACAGTTTTCATACGATGGAAAGTATCAACTTTTACTTAAAATCTTGCACCCGAAATTTTAGAAAAAAAACGTCATCTAAACAGATAAGCCAAATTCTACATGTGAGGGAGCTAAGCACACGCCAGAGACCCCTTCAATTAATCACCATTTAAATGTAAAAATGCAGCTGAAGTTGAAAACCAAGCAGAAGGCAAGCACTATGCTGCTTTACACCAACGGCAGACAACTGAGACGAGTTTCTGGCGAACACTTCAAACGATGCTAACCATAAACAGAAGGAGGCAGGAGGTGGCTCTGTCCTCCACTAGAAAACCAAAAAAGCCCTTGACCAGGTGTCCAGCAAACTCCCACAATGAAGGCACTCCAAGCGACTTGGGCAGTCTGGGGCACTATCTGTACACTTCGCCGTATCACGATGACTTTTGCAGGAGGAACCCCAAAACCACCCGAACTAGTACAGCCAGAAAAGGGATAGCCTCGCCAACCACGTCACGTCAACCACCTCTTGTGCGGTATACACTGGCTCTCGATGCTAGTACCGAAAAGTCCGTGGGTCAGCAATACTGACCAATTCGTCACCAAGAAGCATGTACTCTCAGCCGACACCACTATCAACAACCGTCCGCTTCAATCACCTCCCTCTCCCTCGCATGTCCCTTTTGTTGCACCACTGAGAGAGACCAAAGATTCTCGAACCGGTAAAGAAAGTGCTCAACTCGCCGGGTGCGAGTTATCGACCTTGTAGCATGGTCACATGCCACACAGAAGCAGCGCGCATTGGTGGAGTGTGGAGGAATGTAGTTGAAGCGAATGAACTGGTTCACACTGGCATGACAGCGCTGCAACACTACTAGCGGGGCAAAGCCAGTTATAATATCAAACTGATATACAAATTAATTAATGACCAAATAATTACCCATAGCCCATCCTCACCCACGGATGACATTATTGGTTTTCCCCCGCTGGCTCATGGGTCCTTGTCCTCCTCCCCTCCCCTCCTCATCCCGTCCCACTTCCTCTCTTGCCCTATTAGCGGGAATTTCGAATTTTGGCGGGAAATTAAAAAAAATGGTGGGAATATCAAAACTGGTGGTAATTTCTTAGTCCTGAGACAGTGGTGACGTCCTACCTCTATTAATGGGAAATTCTGATTTGGGTGTCCTCTCTGGGATCAAACCCCAGTCATTCTAGGCGGAAAGCCCAACTGCATCCTCTACACAGAGAAATGGTCAGTATTTGTCCCGCTCCATAAAAGGAAGGTTAGGTTAGTGTTTTTTATTTATTTTAGATGGGAAACTACAGTACAGATGGGTCCTAATTAGTCATAAAGATTGGGCCTACTTACTCAACTATACACACAGCGTTATATGACTAAAATCGCAATACAGCTCAAAAACTGATGAAGAAGTATAACTGGTGTTATCTGGTTACGAAAAAACTTCACAATATCGATTGAAACTGCTAGCAGACGTACTCAAAGAAACTCTATATAGGATCATTCCTCTACTTATAAGTCGAAATAAATCTGTCTGCTCCACTTGTGAACAGGCAGGAAACAGGCTGGAGCGGAAGGTGCTATATATTTGGTGGGAAATGTGCTCAACTGATAGATGTTGGTGCTCGACAGAGAGAAGTTTAACAAGTGTATCATCTGTAAGCATGCAACTGAGGACTGTGTCAATAGCCTCCTACATAATATCTCATAACTTTTTGAAAAAGTGAATGAAATGAAATATACTGTTAAATTTCGAATAAATGTTTTGTTAATAATTCTCTTTTATGTTCGTTAAAAGCCATGGCTAAATTTTCTCAGGGCGCTATCTCCAGAAACATCATATGCATTCCAACGTGAAGACGTCCGTCTTACCCACGATGGATACGAAAATATTTTTATTTAATCTTACACAATAAGCAAATTAAATATAATACTCAATTAATTATTTATTTTTGTCTATGGTACTTGATGCTCCAGTATAGCTGCCTATGTGCAATGGCAGCGTATACAACTAAAATAATTATTTTTGCCGGCCCATGTGGCCGAGCGGTTCTAGGCGCTTCATTCTGGAACCGCGCGACCGCTGCGGTCGTAGGTTCGAATCCTGCCTCGAGCATGGATGTGTGTGATGTCCTTAGGTCAGTTAGGTTTAAGTAGTTCTAGGGGTCTGATGACCTCCGATGTTAATTCCCAAAGTGCTCAGAGCCATTTGAACCATTTTCATTATTTTTAATAAAACTGTAACTCTGGCCTACAAAAGGAAATGAAAAATATTACAAGACGTGGTTCTGAAGTTATGTAGAGTACTATCTATAATACATTTTGCAGTTAAATGATTATTAAAATAGTTTTATCATTTTTAACACCAATGGCGTCGCTGCAACAGTGGACTTACACAAAATGGCCTGTGCAACATTTATTTATACGTAAATAATAATTGTGGGTCAGGGAAGGTACTTTTTGCTAATCCCAAAACCCACAAACCACCAAGCTATTTGCCTGTGCATTTAACAAAAATTATTACGACACTACACATGATTGAAATAATTACTTACAGACTGTGATCTATATGCGACCGTCAGATAGGACATCAGAACTAACCAGACGTAGAAGACAAAGAAGAAGACAAGAGCGTGAAACAAAGAAATGTTTTTCTTATATACTACGATACAGAGATAGTAGTAATTACAATTCTATGATCTCGTATAGCTGTGCCATTGCAGTTACCTATCGATAAGTTTATTTACATTTCTTTTTTTAAGAAGCGATGCTATAGTAAGAAGTGGAAGGATGTGATACAGGATGAGCATAGGAGGAATGTCCCTACATAATATGACGTGATAGCTCTATGGTATATACCAAAGTGCATGTATTATTCGCGTCATATCTATGATATGTAGTGAAACGAATGGTTCACCATTTGAACTTACAGATGCAACAAAGACACAAATTATCGAACTATTCTACATGCAAATATAACTCTGCAAGGAAATTAATTAGTATTATTGTAATATTCCGACTGCGGGTACCAACGATGATGCGCTACCGCAACTGAGACGACAACGCTCTTTGCTGTTAAAAATAAATAAATAAAGAAATAAAAATAAAAGAAATAAAAAATCTATGCTTTTTGTAATTTTGGAGATAATGAATACATATTAGACATTGGTTTTTGGGGGTCAGATACATAGTTTGCATATCGATGTAATTTGAAGTGTAGAGGAGATAGATTTTCAATCACAATTATCAAGAACAAGAAAATTATTTTTTGAAAAAGAGTTAATATCGTCTATGAACTTTTATTCTCTCTTGAGTCCCCGGACCTTCATAAAATGGGTAGTATGTTTAGCAACCCAGTGCATAGTGATTTCTTCACAAATTAACAACACTGGGCGAATCTGCTACTATCACGGTCCGCCGTCAGCTTGTGTGTTAGAGACGTTTCCTAAGCGACCAGTTTGTTAGTAAGAAGTTATCGTATAGCCACTGTTGTTTCATCCTTCTCAACCTGAAAGTATTTCCAGAAAATCTTACCTCAGACCGCCAACTCATCCTGTACCTAACGCGTTCTCTCCTTACAGTAACCATATTCATCTACAGGCAAATTTTTTCACAGACTTTTATATTAGAGAGGTCAAAATTTTAAAATCTTTGTATCTTGGTAAAAAGATCAAAAGAGAGTTTAAACGCAGTACCTATGTTATCTGTGTCGAAGTCAAAGCTCAAAATAATTTTTTTTGACGATATAGCAGTCCATTATAAACGGGATGAACTGAAGATGTATTTCACAACCAATAGATACCCTTGCCTGTGTTACTGAAACCGACGCTCAATGCACAGTGCAGGAGACGACTTCACATGCGCTCAGGCATCCCTCTGTGTGTTGTTTAGCTAAAAGTGAGCTGCGGCAGCACTTCCCCTGCCGCAACCGATTGCTCCTGCTGGTGCCCACCGCTCTGTGAGAAGCATTTCAGTGTAACAGTTATGTTTAACATCAACAGAACTCTTATAAGTGAATATCTATTTTAAAAAAACACAATCGCGATAAGAATTAGGAACAGTGTCACTTTCCGAAAATAGGCACGGTAGACTTTCTTTTAGTTTTACGAGCAAAATAAGTAAAGTTGGACGGCATTCCTCCCGTTCACATTATAAATTGTAGTGCATGAAGGCATTACATTCTTTTCAGACAATATAGAACACCACCTACATAGTATTTTTTTACGTTCTACTCCTAGACACAATCTCTCTCTGTCTCTTTCTTTCTCTCTCCCCCCACCTCCCTCTATTTTGTGACATCCAATGACATCAAAAAAATTACTACAACTCCGTCGATTAGAAATTACCAAACTGCAGAGGTCGGATCTCTATAGTGATACATCCGACAGATGTATTAACTTCTCACATCTTCTATACATATCCACCAAGCATAAAATTGGAAAGACATCCGCTATTTTCCTGCAAAAACTACCGACCACTGCAGAATGTCGTCGTTATATCGAAACATTCATAGGAGTAAAGAAAAAGTGAGAATTTAAACTCTGAAGAAAAAAGAACATTCAGTCTAACGAAACACCTAATTTAACCGATGTCTTTCAGTTTGATGGACAAAATTACGTGGATTGAGAGCGTCCCTGGCGTTCAAATCATTGTCTGCGGATAAATGATCACGCACGTGGATATTACAGGCATTTCTAACATGTGAAATAACATTGGAGAATACAGTGATCCACGCTACCTGTTCACATGCGGGATATAACATAATCGTTTTGCGTTCGGTAACAAAAAGCTATTATTCAAGAGGATCCCATTTAGCCAGTGCATCCCATTTAACACGTGCATAAGAATAATATTAATTATACTCGCGATGGACTGTCTCCCTCCATTCAGAGGACATCTAGGACACTGCGGAAATGGAATGATCATGTGCCATCGTCGTGGATCTTTAAGAGTTTAAAAGGAGGTGTGATAGACGCAACAGGATCCTTTGGTTGGTTGTTATTAATGGATAATCTAGACAATCTTGTTACAAAATACCGACAATACACTCCTGGAAATGGAAAAAAGAACACATTGACACCGGTGTGTCAGACCCACCATACTTGCTCCGGACACTGCGAGAGGGCTGTACAAGCAATGATCACACGTACGGCACAGCGGACACACCAGGAACCGCGGTGTTGGCCGTCGAATGGCGCTAGCTGCGCAGCATTTGTGCACCGCCGCCGTCAGTGTCAGCCAGTTTGCCGTGGCATACGGAGCTCCATCGCAGTCTTTAACACTGGTAGCATGCCGCGACAGCGTGGACGTGAACCGTATGTGCAGTTGACGGACTTTGAGCGAGGGCGTATAGTGGGCATGCGGGAGGCCCGGTGGACGTACCGCCGAATTGCTCAACACGTGGGGCGTGAGGTCTCCACAGTACATCGATGTTGTCGCCAGTGGTCGGCGACCTGGGACCGGACCGCAGCGACGCACGGATGCACGCCAAGACCGTAGGATCCTACGCAGTGCCGCAGGGGACCGCACCGCCACTTCCCAGCGAATTAGGGACACTGTTGCTCCTGGGGTATTGGCGAGGACCATTCGCAACCGTCTCCATGAAGCTGGGTTACGGTCCCGCACACGTTAGGCCGTCTTCCGCTCACGCCCCAACATCGTGCAGCCCGCCTCCAGTGGTGTCACGACGGGCGTGAATGGAGGGACGAATGGAGACGTGTCGTCTTCAGCGATGAGAGTCGCTTCTGCCTTGGTGCCAATGATGGTCGTATGCGTGTTTGGCGCCGTGCAGGTGAGCGCCACAATCAGCACTGCATACGACCGAGGCACACAGGGCCAACACCCGGGATCATGGTGTGGGGAGCGATCTCCTACACTGACCATACACCTCTGGTGATCGTCGAGGGGACACTGAATAGTGCACGGTACATCCAAACCGTCATCGAACCCATCGTTCTACCATTCCTAGACCGGCAAGGGAACTTGCTGTTCCAACAGGACAATGCACGTCCGCATGTATCCCGTGCCACCCAACGTGCTCTAGAAGGTGTACGTCAACTACCCTGGCCAGCAAGATCTCCGGATCTGTCCCCCATTGAGCATGTTTGGGACTGGATGAAGCGTCGTCTCACGCGGTCTGCACGTCCAGCACGAACGCTGGGCCAACTGAGGCGCCAGGTGGAAATGGCATGGCAAGCCGTTCCACAGGACTACATCCAGCATCTCTACGATCGTCTCCATGGGAGAATAGCAGCCTGCATTGCTGCAAAAGGTGGATATACACTGTACTAGTGCCGACATTGTGCATGCTCTGTTGCCTGTGTCTATGTGCCTGTGGTTCTGTCAGTGTGATCATGTGATGTATCTGACCCCAGGAATGTGTCAATAAAGTTTCCCCTTCCTGGGACAATGAATTCACGGTGTTCTTATTTCAATTTCCAGGAGTGTATATAACGTGCACCGACGATGTTATACTCGTTAGCAGAAGGAATTTAAATGTGCTTAGATCCTCTGCAGAACATCAACATCAACATTTGTATTCCGCAAGCCACCCAACGGTTTGTGGCGGAGGGCACTTTACGTGCCACTGTCATTACCTCCCTTTCCTGTTCCACTTGCGTATGGTTCGCGGGAAGAATGACTGCCGGAAAGCCTCGGTGCGCGCTAGAATCTCTCTAATTTTACATTCGTGATCTCCTTGGGAGGTATAAGTAGGGGGAAGCAATATATTCGATACCTCATCCAGAAACGCACCCTCTCGAAACCTGGACAATGAGCTACACCACGATGCAGAGCGCCTCTCTTGCAGAGTCTGCCACTTGAGTTTGCTAAACATCTCCGAAACGCTATCACGCGTACCAAATAACACTGTGACGAAACGCGCTGCTCTTCTTTGTATCTTCTGTATCTCCTCTGTCAACCCGACCTGGTACGGACCCCACACTGATGAGCAATACTCAAGTATAGGCCTATAGGCCGAAAGACTGTTTTGTAAGCCACCTCCTATGTTGATGGACTACATTTTCTAAGGACTCTCCCAATGAATCTCAACCTGGCGCCCGCCCCACCAACAATTACTTTTATATGATCATTCCACTTCAAATCGTTCCGTACGCATACACCCAGATATTTTACAGAAGTAACTGCTGCGAGTGTTTGTTCCGCTAACATATAATCATACAATAAAGGATACTTTCTATGCATTCGCAATACATTAAATTTGTCTATGTTAAGGGTCAGTTGCCACTCCCTGCACCAAGTGCCTATCCGCTGCAGATCTTCCTGCATTTCGCTACAATTTTCTAATGCTGCTACTTCTCTGTATACTACAGCATCATCCGCGAAAAGCCGCATGGATCTTCCGACACTACTAGGTCATTTATAAGTATTGCGAAAAGCAATGGTCCCATAACGCTCCCCTGTGGTACGCCAGAGGTTACTTTAACGTCTGTAGACGTCTCTCCATTGAGAACAATATGCTGTATTCCGTTTTCTAACAACTCTTCAATCCAGCCGCACAGCTGGTCTTATATTCCGTAGGCTCTTACTTTGTTTATCAAGCGACAGTGCGGAGATGGATCGAACGCCTTCCGGAAGTCAAGGAAAATGGCATCTACCTGGGAGCCTGTATCTAATATTTTCTGGGTCTCATGAACAAATAAAGCGAGTTGGGTCTCACACGATCGCTGTTTCTGGAAACCACGTTGATTCCTACAGAGTAGATTCTGGGTTTCCAGAAATGACATGATACGCGAGCAAAAAACATGTTCTAAAATTCTACAACAGATCGATGTCAGAGATATAGGCCTTTAGTTTGCGCATCTGCTCGACGACCCTTCTTGAAAACTAGAACTACCTGTGCTCTTTTCCAATCATTTGGAACCTTCCGTTCCTCTAGAGACTTGCCGTACACGGCTGTTAGAAGGGGTGACAAGTTCTTTCGCGTACTCTGTGTAGAATCGAATTGGTATCCCGTCAGGTCCAGTGGACTTTCCTCTGTTGAGTGATTTCTGTTACTTTTCTATTCCTTGGACACTTATTTCGATGTCAGCCATTTTTTTCGTTCGTGCGACGATTTAGAGAAGGAACTGCAATGCGGTCTTCCTCTGTGAAACAGCTTTGGAAAAAGGTGTTTAGTATTTCAGCTTTACGCGTGTCATCCTCAGTTTCAATCCCACCATCATCCCAGAGTGTCTTGATATGCTGTTTCGATCCACTTACTGATTTAACGTAAGACCAGAACTTCCTTGGATTTTCTGTCAAGACGGTACATAGAATTTTACTTTCGAATACCGTTTTGCGAAGAGTATCTCGCTATTTTCGGGGCTGTAGCTCCGTCGAAAATAAAGTAAGAGTGGTTGAAATCAACACTTTGCGATTGGTAATTGCATGCGGAGTCTCTATGTATATGTGTGTAGAACTGTCATGGGGGACAGTTGCGATTCGAATGGATAACTTGCTAACTGTTCGGCTATACATTATGTTGCCCGGGAGACGCAATCTGTAAGTAGGGAGAAAGGAAACTCTTAGGGTGCAGGATGCTATGTGCAGTGGACACGCTGTCAACTAACGAATAACTTGTTACTAGAGGAAAAACAACTGAAATCTATAGTTCGTATATGTCCTGACAGGGTCCTGGCAATGTATCAGAGTTGGAAGGTATAAGCAGAAGTAGCGAAGCTCACCTTGGTAAGCAATAAGAGCATATATTTATGGGAAAAATATCCGACCAGCAACAGAAATCAACTCTGTACACATGTCAGCTCCCTGATGCAGATCCCTACAGCACAGAGTGGAAGTCAAATGAACATGCAGAGCAGATTCCAGACTTTGAAGTTCTGTCAGGTGCATCAACTCATGAGTCTGCAGAGAAGCTCCCTGATGTGGTGTAGCAGCACTAGGAATTGTTTCCATACTTCGAGTATCCAATGTATGCATCATCTCCACCACTCGTTGAGCCTCATCTAGGTATGAGGCTCATATTACTACAATTTTCATGATCGTGCTATCCAAAAGGCACGCATGTAGATCATCGGGAAGAGGGGAATTCTTCGGATTCTTCAGTAGGCTGGTATATAACACACGAAAATATTCTCGTATGAAACAAAACAACGCATTGGTATGTCAGCAGTGTGACCATATACATATGAAATTCTTTTATTTTGAAAGTGATAAGTGCAGTAACCAACTAGAAAGTGTTCATCGTGTGATTGTATGTGTTCTGAAAGTATCCGGTAATTTCCCAATAAAATTATTTAACAAAAAATTGGGAAGATCGAGATTATAGCTCATAATATAATGTCTACATCTGCAAAACATGTTTCAGTTAACTCTCAAACATCATATTTTATCGTACGTCCCCTCTAAAAGGAACAGGAAGGTCTAAAAAACAAACTATGGAAGAAATTTGTGCTGGTTGTACACAAAAACAGCAAATTTACTGAGTGAGTTTCGTGCATCAACTGTTCTACATTATTGTGTTACCAGTCGAGGACGACTCATTTAAAGAAACTCCCATACTAACACAGCTCCCTCAGGCATACCATCAGTAACAAAAAGTGGTATACCAGCAGACTGTGTTGCAGTGAGTGCAAATGCTATGAGGCTCTTTAATGCTATTTGCGGTCAAGGTTTCAAACAACTAGGTCAAGAATATCTAGGTGCACATAAGGGAGAAGTCAGTGTTTCAGATGTGCTACATGTGTCTGCTCTAAGCAATCATGTCAAGGAACGGGTTGAACGAATTTGAAATAGTATAATGCCTTCTGTTATTGTGGCAACATTTCGATGGACCATCATCATCATTTAAGACTGATTATGCCTTTCAACGTTCAGTCTGGAGCACAGCCCCCTTATAAAATTCCTCCACGATACCCTATTCAGTGCTAACATTGGTGCCTCTTCTGATGTTAAACCCATTACTTCAAAATCATTCTTAACCGAATCCAGGTACCTTCTCCTTGGTCTGCCCCGACTCCTCCTACCCTCTACTGCTGAACCCATGAGTCTCTTGGGTAACCTTGTTTCTCCCATGCTTGTAACATGACCCCACCATCTAAGTCTGTTCGCCCTGACTGCTACATCTATAGAGTTCATTCCCAGTTTTTCTTTGATTTCCTCATTGTGCACACCCTCCTGCCATTGTTCCCATTTACTAGTACCTGCAATCATCCTAGCTACTTTCATATCCGTAACCTCAACCTTGTTGATAAGGTAACCTGAATCCACCCAGCTTTCGCTCCCGTACAACAAAGTTGGTCGAAAGTCTTGGTACTGACTTCCTTCTTGCAGAAGAGAGTAGATCGTAGCTGGGCGCTCACTGCATTAGCTTGGCTATACCTCGCTTCCAGTTCTTTCACTATGTTGCCATCCTGTGAGAATATGCATCCTAAGTACTTGAAACCGTCCACCTGTTCTAACTTTGTTCCTCCTATTTAGCACTCAATCCGTTTATATTTCCTTCCAACTGACATTACTTTCGTTTTGGAGATGCTAATCTTCATACCATAGTCCTTGCATTTCTGATCTAGCTCTGAAATATTACTTTGCAAACAATCGAATCTGCCATCACAACTAAGTCATCTGCATATGCAAAACTGCTAATTTTGTGTTCACATATCTTAATCTCGCCCAGCCAGTCTATTCTTTTCAACATATGATCTATAAATAATATGAACAACAGTGGCGACAGGTTGCAGCCTTGTCTTACCCCTGAAACTACTCTGAACCATGAACTCAATTTACTGTCAACTAACTGCTGCTTGACTATCCATGTAAAGACCTTTAATTGGTTGCAAAAGTTTCCCTCCTATTCCATAGTCTCGTAGAACAGACAATAACTTCCTCCTACGAGCCCGGTCATATGCCTTTTCTAGATCTATAAAGCATAGATACAATTCCCTGTTCCACTCATAACACTTCTCCATTATTTGCCGTAAGCTAAAGATCTGGTCCTGACAACCTCTAAGAGGCCTAAACCCACACTGATTTTCATCCAATTGGTCCTCAACTAATATTCGCACTTTCCTTTCAACAATACCTGAGAAGATTTTACCCACAACGCTGATTAAAGAGATACCTCTGTAGTTGTTACAATATTTTCTGTTTCCATATTTAAAGATTGGTGTGATTACTGCTTTTGTCCAGTCTGATGGAACCTGTCCCAACTCCCAGGCCATTTAAATTATCCTGTGTAGCCATTTAAGACCTGACATTCCACTGCATTTGGTGAGTTCCGACTTAATTTCATCCACCCCAGCAGCTTTATTGCACTGCAATCTATTGACCATTTTCTCCACTTCCTCAGATGTGATCCTATTTCCATCATCATTCCTATCCCATTCTACCTCGAAATCTGAAACATTACTGATCGTATTTTCACCAACATTGAGCAACTCTTCAAAATATTCCCTTCATCTGCCCAAGGCATCCACGGGATTCACCAGCAGTTTTCCTGACCTGTCCAAAATACTTGTCATTTCCTTCTTACTTCCCTTTCGAAGACTGCTAATTACACTCCAGAATGGTTTTCCAGCAGCTTGACCCATAGTCTCCAACATTTTTCTAAAGTCTTCCCAAGATTTCTTCTTGGGTGCTGCAATTATCTGTTTGGCTTTGTTTCTTTCTTCAACATAACTTTCTCTGTCTACCTGAGTTCTAGTATGCAGCCATTTTTGATACTCCTTCTTTTTCCTTTTACAGGCTGCCTTGACGTGTCATTCCACCAACTTGTTTGCTTCTTCCTACTTTTACACGCTACTGACATTCTTTAGCCACTTCTAGTACTGTGTCCCTGTACCTTGTCCATTTCTTTTCCAATGAGTGTAATTGGCTACATTCAACTAACTGGTGCCTTTCTGAGATCGCTGTTATGTACTTGTGCCTGATTTCCTTATCCTGAAGTTTCTCCACTCTTATCCTCCTGCATATGGACCTGACCACCCGCACTTTCGGCCTCACAATCCCAATTTCACTGCAGATTAAATAATGATCAGTGTCATCAAAGAATCCCTCACAGCCTTCCTGAATTCCTGATCTGTTATTATATAGTCAATGACAGATCTGGTTCCCCAGCCTTCCCAAGTATACCGGTGAATGTCCTTATGTTTAAAAAAAGGAGTATAAGAACAGTCACCGGTATACTTGGGAAGGCAGGGGAACCAGATCTGTCGTTGACTATGTCGGGTATGTTACATAATTTCGATTTTGTGCCCTAACAGTGTGGCAACGTAAACACAGATTTCTGTAATCGCGAAAGGTTTCTCCGAGGCACTCATCCTCTTAACACAGCACATAGCTACAGATTCGAGAATTCTGCTTACAGATTAAAGGGACATCATAATGAGCTACCAGGAGGAATTGTAGATTTCCAAAACTACTTAAAGAGACCACAGGTGAATTAGAAGGCAAAAAGAACCTAGATACTGACAGATATATATTTATTAACAGGTAGTACAAGGGATTAAAAATCGTAGTCTGATGTCTTTCTGTGATGTTAGTATGCCTGACATAAGTGAAAAGCGGGAAATTCTTAGCCGTGTGCGATAAAAGTGTGCTGGTTTTGCAGTTGCAATCATTAATGTAACCGCTTTTGTGTCGTTAGTACATGGTGTCGTATAGAAAAACGGAAATATTTTAATTCGTATAAAATTTTACTAACATGCTGTTCTCTATCCCATGCCTCTGTGTTGATTATGAACTTTGAGCCTTCAAGTACAGTGTCATCCACACTCAGAAGAGAGATCCTTTCAAGGACTGGAAGAATAATATAATCTCCGTTGCAGAGGATGTAGAACTCTACATTTTAATGCATGTTGCAGATGATGACATGTGAAAGTGATTTTGTAGACATGAAAAGGACCTACCAGTGCTGCTTCAGTTTCATGACATATTTTATGTATCCCTTCAGTAAGCACACCTGGTGGACGGTGCTTTACATTTTGGAAACACTGACATGTTATTAACAAATCGGCCCAACCATTTGTATCCAGAAAGCGCCTATGATCTACAGCTCATCAACAGTAGCTACGAATTTTCTTGAAGTGAAAAGTTTGAGAAGTAGCAGCTGTGAATATGTAATGTTCTTCGTATGTTTTCGGTAGTGCTTATTCAAAGTGTATGTAGTTTCCTGTTACTGACAACCAGAATACACCTTCCGTTTAGAATGAGTCTCTTTTTCTGTGCTCTTACTTCTTCTTCTTCTTCTTTCTCTTCTTCACGACATGTATCAGACAAGCTGTTTGTTACGGTACCAGTCTCTTGTATGGTCTTTCTGAATTTCTTCTTCCTGTTCATTAATTAAGAGCCTTTACCGGGAATCTTTCACCAGCCACATGGTCTACATGTTCCTTCCAGTTTCTCCTATTTTTCTATATTTTTTCGTTTAGGTTATGTACACCTAAACCTTTCCTTATAAGTTCATTTCTTTTTTGATTTTCCCTTGTTAGAACCTTCCACTCTTCTCAATGTTGTCATTTGTTGAGCCTGTATTCTACTTCCTCGGCTTCTTGATGTTGCCCGTGCTTCACTTCCATAAGTAAGGGTTGGTCCTGCTATTGTTTTGTAACAATTCAGCTGGGTTCCTTTCTTGGCTTCATTCTGCAAACATTTTACAGTGGTTCCACATATGTAAGTAAATTTACTTAACTTTTGGTTCACATCATGGTCATATTCGTACGTGATGTCGGATCGTAGATATTTAAAATATTTTGCTTGCTCCAAGATCTTATTATTCAGGACTGTTTTAGATCTTACTCGTTCTGGCCTGAAATGACGTTACTTTCGTTTTATGTATCGACAATGTTAGGTTGTAATCTTAAGCTATCTGTTGCAACTTATGGACATGAATCTGAGGTCATGCTCATTCTCTCTAATCAGAGTCAGTCATCCACATATATGATTACATTTAGTCTAGTGTCACGATCTAAAGGGACTCCACTTACATTCAACATTTTCCATTTGCTGATACCTTCATCTGTAATACAGTCTCCTTATATTACTTCTTTGTTTCTGGTCATTGGCTTTATTGTTATACTTCCATATCTATAACTATGTCGATGTTTGTGTATAGACTCTTGCCAACGGCCTTGCCGCAGTGGTAACACGGGCTCCCGTCAGACCACCGAAGTTAAGCGCTGCCGGGCTGGGCTAGTACTAGGATGTGTCACCATCCGGTCTGCCGAGCGCTGTTGGCAAGCGAGGTGCACGCAGCCCTTGTGAGGCAAACTGAGGAGCTACTTGATAGAGAAGTAGCGGCTCCGGCCTCGTAAACTGACATACGACCGGGAGAGTGGTGTGCTGACCATATGCCCCTCTATATCCGCATCCAGTAGCGCCTGTAGTCTGAGGATGAGACGGCGGCCAGTCGTCACCGTTGGGCCTTCCAAGGCCTGTTCAAACGGAGAGAGAGTATAGACTCTTGATGGAGCTTGTCAGGTGAAACGGATAACCTCGCTCAGTCATAATATTTCATAGCTTTTGTCTAGTCACAAAGTCGAACGCTTTTTCAAAACCACAAAAGCAAGATAGGTTTCCCTATTGAACTTTCGTTTCTTTTTTATAACTTGTTGCAGCGTAAAATCACTATCAATAGTCGATGGTCGTTTTCTAAAACCTGACTGTTCTTCAGATATTACCTTTTCCAGGATTTTTTAATATAATTTGTAGACTGAATCCAGCAGGATTATACCTCGTTAATTACTACAGTTTTGTTCTCCACATTAAAAGATAGATATTATTTTGGCTCTCAGCAAGATTTTCGCACCTTATAATTACTCTAATATTGATTAAATAGATGCAAATGTCTTAGATGTAGGAATAACACTCCCGGAGTCCCATATTAATACCATCTAAATCAGTAATTTTCCTACGTTTCTACTGTATATCCGAGCCATTATCCCATAAGTACCCATTCTTCTGAATATCAGCTTATTTTCCTCGTACTGTACGAAGTTAACTGTGTCACTTACCCGTTCTTGGTAACATCGCTTTTTCTTTTGCATGGAGCCACAGTCATACAATTTTTTTGAAAGATATAACTGCCATTTGACTGTAGAACAGGTTTATTTTACAATCTAGATTTCGGCCTTAGGAAATTGTGAAGTGTTACGAGTATTATAAATCATTAGATTTGAGTAGAACCCAAGTCATCGTCAAAACATACTTATGTTTACGTCATTGGCTGCTTAGACACAGTGTAGCAAAGTTTGGAAACCTGCGATTTGGTCATCTATTTTTCCACAAAAATATCAACTGAGTCATGCTAATTGCCAGTAAATTAGAGTATTACGCAAATGTTCTTGCATTTATTTTTGACAAAATTCGTTTATGTAACCGTAGATACATGTTTTGACGATGACTTGGGTTCTACTCAAATCTAATTATTTATAATACTGGCAACACTTGATGACGGCCTAAGGCCGAAGTCTAGATTGTGAAATAGTAGCTGTTCTACAGTCAAATGGTGGTTACGTCTTTAAAAACATTACTTTTACTGTTAAAAAAGAGAGAGAGAAAGGAAGAAAGAAAGAAAAAAAGAAAGAAGGAAGGAGACAGATAGGTTTGTGCAGTACGACGAGGCGAGGGGCGGCGAGACGAAGCGACGTGTCATGACCTGTTATTCGTGTATCTAGAGTCCTGAAAAACGGACGAGATGGGAGTACGTCACCGAGCCAGGTCATGTGCTACCGGATACTGGAGGCTCGGTCTTCCCTTCAGCAGGCGGGACGTAACCGGCCAAACATAGAGTACTGACGCACTCGGTCTGTTGACCGCGGGCGGCTAGTATGAGACCAAGCTTCACTTGTTTTGTGTCTAACAGTCACGGTTGGATTTTCTAATGTTATCGCGGTGGCGTGCGCCAGTTTGACGAGCAGTGTTTTCGTTCTGAGAACCTTTGTTGCTGTGAAGTTAAAAGGATACGCGGTTACAGCTCGAAATGATCCATCGAGGCATGCTGACAGACCAAACACTGTTCGCGAGTCGCAATGTCCGGCTCGCGACTGGAGAGACACTGTGATCTAGTTAGTTACACTTAGAATTATTCATGTTTAACTTTACCACCGTTACACATGTGGCTGCGCATACAGATATGCTGTGGTTAAAAAAAAATTCTGTGTCACTGAAGATAAGTAAGAAATGGACAAAATTAACAAAATAGACCATGCCGTCATCGCTGTTGCTTTTAATGCTAGAGTGGAAAACTTACATACACAAGGAATAGGAGGACCATTTGGAGAAAGAGCTCTCGGTAATAGTGGGCAAAAGTACCGTCGGTTTATATTTTTTAATAATTTTAAAATTACTAACACATTTTGCAGGAAGACGTTCACAAGTTTCCATGGAGTGCTCGAGGATCAAGGTCTCTGATTTATTACGTACTAATCTCATGAAAGATTAAGGTATTTATAGAGGAAACGACGTAGAAAGAAAATATTTCCTTTTAGGCAGTAAGATGGGGCTACTATCAAAGTGGAAGAAACCAAAGGAACTTCAAAAGAAGTCACAATATGATTGGTTCGAGGTACACCTCCTATTGGGATATGGTATTAGATAACTTTACCAGCACAGACTTCAACAAAATCTTGCTACACCGGCGCTCAACAAAGACATCAATATAGAATGTATTAATATTAATTTTTGGTTTTAAGACTCTAACCACGCCGTGTGTACATGAAATGTAAAACTAACGTATTTTAATGTGTTGTACGATATCACAGTACTGAAAGCCGGATAAGGTCATATTTTTCTCTTCTCTCATACGGGCTTTGTGCCTGAGACAGTTGTGCTCTCAACTACAAGGATTGTAAGACTTCTTTATTATGGACGTCATCAGATATTGCTTTCTCTACACAGATCTGTGCAACATAACATATACAATAACACTTTTACCCTGTGACACATGTAACAGAGGCAAACTGTAAATGTTGAAGGGAGCGACATATCTAACAGCTAAAGCACGAAATAATGAGATAATATATATACACCCTACGCAGGAAAATGCCCCCCTCAAGAAATTCGCAGCGGCAAAGGATCCATGTACACAAAATATTATTGACAGACATTAACACGTACATGATCGAAGCAGCCGCAGAAGCATCCGGTAAAAAGGAAGAAAATAGATGGTTAACGACTATACAGAATATGGAATACAGAAGTTAAAGAGGCTGTTACACGAAAACAGGTAGCTTATTTGAAGCTTCTACAGATAAAAGCAGAGTGTTCGGAAACATACAAAAAAAAGAAACGCTACAAAAGCAGTAGTGCACATGGCACATCAAGAGCCATGGGGCACATTTATAAGTGGCTTAGAATCCGACTTAGGAGGCGGGCAGCAAGGTGCATACAAAGTCATGAAAAACTGGACAAGGATGATAAAGACACTGCATCACTGAAAGTTATGTCCAGTGATCAATGCATAAACTATTATACGGCCTTATTGTGCCGATAGAAGGCCGCACATTACATCGGAGAAAGTACGTTCAATGAAACAGGAGGCTCTGAACGATATTAAAAACAGAGAAGCTACCGGAACTGACGGAATAAACGTCGAACTAACTAAATATGAAAAGCTTATTACTAGAAAAAAGATTTATACATTTAACAAATGAAAGTTGGAGAACTTACAAGACCTCAAATTCTTGGTACCTATACAGCCGATATAAACTCGCTCTTTAAGAAAAACTAAGGCGCAGTCGCTCTAAAGGCTATTGCGTCATCCGTCTTTTGAATAGTGGCTAAAATCTGTACCCGAAAGAAGTCAATAACAACGTGAAGAATATCACAGACGCCGTTTTTCTCAGGAACCAAGTGTGTTTAGGTCAGTTCGTTCGTATATGGACAACTTATTTGGAATTAAGAATATTGTAGAGAAACCCAGTGAGTTTAATCTAGAAACCCATATACTCTTTATGGATCTTGAGAAGAGTTTCGACCATGTGAGCAGTGAGCCGTAGTAGCCCATGGAAGATTATGTCTGAACGTGGATATCGTTATCCCGTAATAAAGGTGAAAATGTGTTTTTATAGAAATACACGGATTGTATTAACCATAAGCAGAAATCAGTTAGAAGGAATAATTATTAACCAAGGCATAAGAAAGAGACTGTCGTCTGCTCTTTTCAAATTTTGCATTGCTTTCATTCTTAGTAAATCGACATCTAAAGTAGACAAAGAATTAAAATAGCGAATGATGAGAACCTGAACGTGTTACTCTTTGCAGAAGATATCGTTATTATTCAAAAGAATGAAGATGACCTCCAAAAATGAGCACTGAACAAAATACACAATGAATACAATTTAAAAGGTTGCTAGAAATAAAACGGATATAATGGCGTTCCGAGCAAATATCCAGTCGGATTAAAAATCGTTTTCAATAATTCAGTTTTAAAATAGGTCTCTGGAATCTCTAACTCGGGCAATGATGCAACTTTTGATTTTGACTCTGATATCGAAAATAAATTACATGAATTCCAAGCTGTCTGTGGTGCCATTAGCAGAACATTCTGCCGTAAGGAACAAAAACAGTCACCGTGAAACTCGATCAAGTGGAGTGGGATCCGTACCAGATAGGGTTGATAGAAGAGATAGAGAAGATTCAACAGAGAGCAGCGTGCTTCGTTACAGGATCATCTATTAATCGCGAAAGCGTTACGGAGATGGTAGATAAACTCCAGAGGGAGACTCTGCAGGCGAGACGCTCAGTAGCTCGGTACGAGCTTTTGTTGAAGATTCGAGAACATATCTTCACCGAAGAGTCAAGCAGTATATTGCTCCCTCCTACGTATATCTCGCGAAGAGACCATGAGGATAAAATCAGAGAGATTAGAGCCCACACAGAGGCATACCGACAATCCTTCTTTCCACGAACAATATGAGACTGGAATAGAAGGGAGGACCGATAGAGGTACTCAAGGTACCCTCCACCACACACCGGCAGGTGGCTTGCGGAGTATGGATGTAGATGTAGATCGTAGATCTTGCCATCTGCCTGCAGACAACTCTATCACCTGCGAACATTCTACATATAACATAAACACAATGCAAGCTGCTGTACAGTGCTTGATGGAGTATACATCACACCAGTGTTATTGATTACCCTTCCATCCCAGTCTGACTTTCTGAGTGAGTTAAAAAATGATTCTGTATGTACTTCCATACATACCTTAATCAAGCTTTATGTTTCCAAGAAAAATAAATCCTCTTTTCCATTGATTCTCCCTTAAATATTTGAATGGGATATGCCAACCTATACGATCCTAGTACCAACACCAGATGTTTTTATACCCGTGTCAGCTACATAACATGAACAGATGTGGGCTCACATGGTTTTTAGACAGTGACTATGTAGTGTTTTGTTGAATTGAAGTTAGTGTTTACAGATGGATATCGTTTAACGACAGGTGGGTCTATGCGTATTAATGTCAGGACAGCAGGTGACATGGCCTTCTAGGCGCTACAGTCCTGAACCGCGCAACCGCTACGGTCGCAGGTTCGAAACCTGCCTCGGGCTTGGATGTGTGTGATGTCTTTAAGGTAGTTAGGTTTAAGTAGGTCTAAGTTCTAGGGGACTGATGACCTCAGAAGTTAAGTCCCATAGCGGTCAGAGCCATTTGAATTTTTTTTTTTTTTTTTTTTTTTTTTTTTTTTTTTTTTGTTATATGGCCTCACACAGGTATGAAAACTGGGTCCCTTCCTTTCAGCTTCCTAGTTTCGGTTACTTTTAAAGGCCATCCAACTACACATTTCCTCTACCTAAAATAAATTCTTGTAAATCATTGTAAATAGGAAATGTCTCAGGATTTTTGGCAGTTGGCGAAGAAGACAAACAAAAATTCTCTAACAAAATGGTTATTAATTTCTGCATATACATTTACACATAGAAAACAACCCTTTCTTTATGTTTGTTGGGTGTAGTTTTAATAATATCTAGCCTAATCATTAACTTATGACTTAAATTCTTATCTGAATCAGATATTTCTTTTTCCAGCTAGTAATTTGACATTTACAAACAATGTATGTTCTCGAATTCAAATATATATCTATTTTTGATCCTGTAAACTATCTCCATGGCTTTAACATTTAGCTCTGTTCTTTCTTGCAGGTCTTCTAAATGAAAGTATTTGGGGACTTTAATTTTACGACTTATTTCGTCTATGACACTATTGTTGAAGCGCTCCACATTTTCTTGTCTGCACACCAACAGCTCTACTCGTACACGTTCTAGCAAAATTTCTGTATAGAACTTCGTGTCCACTACATGTAGATTTTCCATTGCTTTTAATCTCTTCAAATGGCTTTTCTGTTGTGGCATGCACAAGATCCAGTTCCCCACATTTAGATATAATATAACCATTTTTCAGCCAGTCCAAATGGGAATGGAAGTTTATAAAAATATTATTCTTGTATTCTTTAATGTATGAAACATTCTCGATTCCACTGATTTCAGCAAGCACTCCAACACATGATAAATTTTCAGTGCTATTTACTGTAAATGCAGATATTATACTGGGTGAGTCACTAACTACTGCCACCTAGAAGGTATGATAGTAGCTCAAAAGTTTGTGGGACAAATGTTGCATGGGACAATGGGGACATAATATGACATTGGTTTTTTGTTGCTAGGTGGAGTCGTGGCAGAGATATAAGGGTCAGCTTTATTTTTTTTTTAATGGGATCTGTAATTAGGTACTGATTTTCTGATAGTGGCTATCGAGACGAATCCAATGATGCGTAACAGTAAGGTCTTCGCAGTTCAACGAAGGTCAAAAAGGTGGCATGAACGTCCATTTACAGAAGGTATTCAAAGTGATGACCATTGGTATCAATGCAGTGCTGCAATCTCCTTATCATGGACTGAGTGGTATTCCTTATCTGTTCAGCACTTTTTAAAGCACGTGCTCTGACAGTTCTCGCTCGTATATCGGTGGTAATGGTAAAATCCGACCGGGTAGGATGTTTACAGTCGCTTATCGTTTCCTACTGCTTCTGCAAGTTTCCCTCTGTAGCACTGGTTAAACCAATTTTCGTGTACTCCACGAAATTACAGGCCCCTGCGAGTTACTGCTGCGATATTAATAATTTTTAGTGGTTGGGATTAACCTATCGGTAAAAATTTGAATGCAATAGATAACGCAATCTTTGGAACCACTACAGAAGGCACCTATGTAGGTCTTAATAGGGAGCATAGAGCTTTTATTTTATTTTCATTTGTCGAACCAGCATTTAGGGGTTGGTGCTACCCTACCACAGAACCACTCTACTCATGCAGGCTACAACCTCTGACTAAAGCTTTCTGCTACTTCACATAATTTCTCATTCATACAGCCCAGGTCAGACAAGGGAAAGGATGAAGGGAAACTTGGCACATACGACATAAAATCAATATATAAACAAACGCCGTTTGGTCCATTCACACCTGAATGTTACTAACTGATTTATTTCTGCAGAATAAAATAAAAACCCTCTGGCTATTAATTCTCTTGTACCGTAAATTTATTGAGAAAAATATGGAACAGTACAACAAGTTCCGTTTCAACTTCCAAGCTGAAAGATTTCCTCATCGCACTCACCATACATGTCGTACATTTCAATATATGTATGATAAATTGACCACACCTGGATCTTTAACGCATCGGAAACATATCCAGCAAAGAAAAGTTACTAATGAGGAAACAGAAATTGGTACTCTCGCCACTGTGGTTCAAGATCCTTGTGTTAGTTCACGTCTAATCGCAAGGAAATCCGGCATGAGCCCGAGTAGTGTTGTTCGTGTTCTGCATCATTATCAATATCATTCTTATCATATCAGTCTGCACCAAGAATTGACTGGTATCGACTGTATGCATTGCACTGAATTCTGCTGATGAGCTCAGCTTCAGATTCAGATGGATGACACATCTATTTATTTGATTTTATTTACTGACAATGCTACATTCACGAACCATGGAAACGTTAATTTGCATAACATGCATTACTGGGCAACTATAAACCATGTTGGCTGCGGCAAGTTGCACACCAACAACCATGGTGGGTGAATGTATGGTGTGGGATTCCGGAGGACAGAATTATAGATCCCCTATTTCATCGCGGAACTCTTAATGGTAAGAAGTACAGCACATTCCTGCAACAAACGTTAGGTCTGTTGGAAGAAATACATTTAGGAACAAGGAACAGAATGTGGTATTAACATGATGGGTGCCCGGCAGATTTTTCGTTGATGGCTAGAAATGAGTTGCAGAGACAATTCCCAAATCGTTGAATTGGTTGTGGCGGACATGTTTCGTGGCCGGCTCATTTACCAGATTTGACACCTCTGAATTTTTTCTTGTGATTATTCGTAAAAGACATTGTTTATAAAAACGTTCCAACTACACCTGAAGGAGGAGAAATGTCAGTGTGTGTGCTTCGATAAGTGCTGATGTGATAAGAAATACCACTCATTTCATGATAAGAAGATTGCAGCGCTGCATTGATACCAATGGTCATCACATCGAACACTGTATAATGGAAGTCCATGCCACCTTTGTGATCTTCAAAGACCTTCCTGTTACACGTAATTGGATTCGTCTCGATAGTCGGTATCGGGAAATAAGTACCAAACTATAGCATCCCACTTAAAAATAACAAAGTTGACCTTCATATCTTTGATGTGACTCCACCCAGCAATAAAAATCCAACGTCATATTATTGCCCCCATTGTCCCATACAACTTTTGTCCTACAAACTTTTCAGCTCTTATCATAAATTCAGAGTTATTCTTGGTAGCAATAGTTAGTGACTCAGTCTGTATATCCCTCAGTTTTAAACGTATTTCCCCATACACTATGTTTAAAGCCGTAAATAAACCTTGCTTACACATCTGCAATAGTTACTTCTTTTTCTAATAGCAACTTATATTCATCATTTATGGCGGTTGTCTTCGCCATGTATTCGACTCTTCGTTTCTTGACTTCAGTGTTCTCCATTACTGCCGGCCGGTGTAGCCGTGCGGTTAAAGGCGCTTCAGTCTGGAACCGCGTGACAGCTCCGGTCGCAGGTTCGAATCCTGCCTCGGGCATGGATGTGTGTGATGTCCTTAGGTTAGTTAGGTTTAAGTAGTTCTAAGTTCCAGGGGACCGACGACCATACGTGTTAAGTCCCATAGTGCTCAGAGCCATTTAAACCATTTGTTCTCCATTACTAGTTTTCTTTTCATGTGGATAACACGTTAACTGTAATTAGATGAGTGATTTTCTTAATAGTGAATGGTTTAATGCTGTTTGACATACTGGTTCTTTTCCTTGACACTTGTCAAATAACGTTGTTTTTTGAAAACAAGACCCAATTCGGCAATATCTATATTTGATGATATTCTGGCTAACAATGTCTTAGACTGTGAGAAATATGTTTCACCTACTTTAATATAACACTTATACCATCTTTGTTGGAGTCAGTGTTTAGGATCTCCACATATTTTACAAGAAGACAATTAAATCTGTAAGCAGACTGAAAAAAACTTATAAGTTCATCCCACTTTTGAGATCCTAGCAGACTTACTTCTACATTAGGCAATTTATGGGTATTTGTACTCTAGTATACAAACTCCAGAACACTGTTAAACACAGCACAGCACCTAATCTTTACATTATTAGTAAGCTGATACCACAAGGATTTGATTGGCACAAAGTATAGTGAATAACAGTCTAAATGCTGTTTGTTGGAGTCTAATACACTTAAACAGCCTTGCACTGGGTTCTGTAATGATGTACTGTAGCCACCAGACCCAAACGTCCATCTATCATGGATCTGGCCGTGAGTCATGCTCAAATAGTCAAATGGCAGGATGACCACTCGCGATAAATAGGAATTACGTTTTCGAGTCCTAGTCAGGTACAAATTTTCAATATACAGCTGACAGTTAATCATATTCACCATTGCACGTAAATTTCTTGTATTGCACAACAGTTGCAGTCGCCACAGTGCCTGTTCCTTCAGCCATGCATACATGAATGTCTGTAGGAGCACTGTATCATAATTCGGAATAACAGAGGCATTGCAATATCGTAAAATTCGAATCTTCTCACTGATTTTTGAATACCTACCAATAGCAGGCGAGTAGTTAGACCATGATGAACCGTGAATTTACTTTCAAAATCTTTTCTTAAAGAATTTACTTTATTTACTAGCGATTCATCAAGAACATTAACAAATTTAATCACACTATGTGAGCGTGGAAGTAGTAGCCAGTGGGTAACTGACGAAAACAAATTTCTTTCAACAAATTAAAATTTTAGTCCTAAAAACCCTTTCTTCTTTTTTAAAAAAGAAATACAGATTTAAAAATTATAATCAGAAAGCACCCTCTAAATATCAAATTACAATTTATTCAGAGGCAGAAATAATTTTTTTTTTTTTTTTTTTTTTTTTTTTTTTTTTTTTTTTTTTTTTTTTGAGAGTATGAGCTTTCGGGCTGAGAAGCTTGCCGCTTCGTAGTCCCGTAGTCACGACCGCCCACAACAACCTCTGAAAGACTACACTGGTGCAAATTTGCAACACACCAGATTACTTTACACTAAAAATTTTAACAACTCACACAAACACACAAACTATGCACCCCGTAGGAGGGATGGAAGTGGTACAAAGCACTCACATTTAAAAAAGTTACTTGCCACCGAAGGTGCAACTTGTTTTTAAAATAAAACTCTTACGGTCGAAGGGTGGCCACTTTATATACTAAAATGACTAAAAGAACCATGAAATACAGTCTTACATAAAATATACAAACATGCTCTGCATTACACATATACCGCATCTCTAGATGATAGGCAAGATAAAAGCACATTTCAGGAATTCGGCCTTTACGCCTTAAGCAATAAATTCGTTAACACCGAATCCGACAAACATGACAGAGGCAGCTACTAACGTACGGCAGACCGACAGACAGCCACTAACTGCCTAACAAATGCGGACGGGAGACAGACGATCAAGCTGGGGACGAGAGACTGACCAGGAAAACTAGAAGAATTTAACAAGTAAATGAAACAACATATAACGAATCAATAACTTCTAATAAACTGCGACGTCTGGCAAAGACACAGAGCAGCACCCCAAAACCCTCTCCCGAACCGTCCGCTGCCAGCCGCGTCAACGGACGCAGGAAGGCGCGCCGATCTCCCGTCTCACGGCGTCGCAGCTCGCCCCGGCCAGACCGATGTCGTGGGTTGACTCCTGTCGCTCTCGTGTCGTCCGCGAAGCCACTACCCCTCGCTATACGGCGCGGCCAACTGGACTCACGTGGCGACCTCACATGCGCCGACGTTAAAGACGGACACGTCATCTTGTGTCCCAGTGCGCGACCTACCAACCGATCGATCCAACCGCCAATCGCCATTGCCTGAACAAACTCGAGCAGACTGGCGGACTAACACATACTGGCACTCCGGACGACAGATAGACACTCTCTGTCCCACACTGACCCGGCTGACCAACTGACCAGACTCACCGCCTAGCGAGCTCATAGCGCCCCTCAAATGCTCGTGAACAGGCAACATTGCCCCTTTCACACCAGAAGGAGACACCACAGCTGCGATAGCCACAGCGGCGCCACCGCCAGAAACGGAGGGCTACTACTTTACACTACGCGCTGCGGCGCGCTCTTCAAAACAACAAATTTTGCCACGAACCACAAGCCAGTATTCTGGGTTGTTCGTCTTGTGTTCTGACGTCATAGTTAGAGAGTGTCAGTATTCCAAAGCTGATGAAATAAGGGCAGTACCTTACATCCTTCCACACCGCTGATATGGAAATTGAATTTAAATAACTCCGACTCCTCTCCGTCCAAACAGGCCTTGGAAGGTCCAATGGCACAGACAGGCCGCTGTGTCATCCTCAGCCCATAAGTGTCGCTGGATGCGGGTATGGAGGGGCAGGTAGTCGCCGCACCGCTCACCCAGACTGGAGCTGCTACTTCTCAATCAAGTAGCTCCTCACTTTGCCTCACAAGGGCTGAGTGCTCCCTTCTTGCCAACAGCGCTCGGTAGACCGGATGGTCACCCATCCAATAGCTAACCCAGCTAGACAGTGCTTAACTACGGTAATCTGACGGGAACTAGTGTTGCCACAGCGCAATAAATACAGAATAAATTATTATTATTATTTTCTTCTTCCCTTTCTCATACCTTAGGTCTGGTTAAAAATGGAAAGTGATGCGGACCTTGATCAAGCGTGACTTCCTTTTAACTGTGCGGTATATGTTACATTGCATTTAGGAACTTTCGGTAATTGAACATGTATTAATAATTACAGATTTCTGTAGTTGTATATATAAGTTTGGATGTAGCTGTATTGCGTTGATATACTGGTAGATATTGTGTGGTATGATTCCTGTTGTTGATAGTATAATTGTTATAATGTCAACTTTACCCTGGTGCCAGATGTCCTTGACTTCCTCAGCCAGTTGGATGTGTTTTTCAATTTGTTCTCCTGTTTTCTTCTGTATCTTTGTTGTATTGGGTATGGATATTTCGATTAGTTGTGTTGATTTCTTCATTTTATTGGTGAATATGATGTCAGGTTTGTTATGTGGTGTTGTTTTATCTGTTATAATGGTTCTGTTCCAGTATAATTAGTATTCATCATTCTCCACTACATTTTTTTATGCATAATTGTATGTGGGAACATGTTGTTTTATTAGTTTATGTTGTATGGCAAGTTGTTGATGTATTATTTTTGCTACATTGTCATGTCTTCTGGGGTATTCTGTATTTGCTAGTATTGTACACCCACCTGTGATGTGATCTACTGTTTCAATTTGTTGTTTGCAAAGTCTGCAGTTATCTGTTGTGGTATTGGGATCTTCAATAATATGCTTGCTCTAATATCTGGTGTTTATTGTTTGATCCTGTGTTGCAATCATGAATCCTTCCGTCTCACTGTGTATATTGCCTTTTCTTAGCCATGTGTTGGATGCGTCTTGATTGATGTGTGGCTGTGTTAGATGATACGGGTGCTTGCCATGTAGTGTTTTCTTTTTCCAATTTACTTTCTTCGTATCTGTTGATGTTATGTGATCTAAAGGGTTGTGGAAGTGGTTATGAAATTGCAGTGGTGTAGCCGATGTATTTATATGAGTGATTGCTTTGTGTATTTTGCTAGTTTCTGCTCGTTCTATAAAGAATTTTCTTAAATTGTCTATCTGTCCATAATGTAGGTTTTTTATGTCGATAAATCCCCTTCCTCCTTCCTTTCTACTTAATGCGAATCTTTCTGTTGCTGAATGTGTGAGATGTATTCTATATTTGTGGCATTACAATCGTGTAAGTGTATTGAGTGCTTCTAGGTCTGTGTTACTCCATTTCAGTACTCCAAATGAGAAGGTCAATATTGGTATACAATAAGTATTTATAGGTTTTGTCTTGTTTCTTGCTGTCATTTCTGTTTTCAGTATTTTTGTTAGTCTTTGTCTATATTTTTCTTTCAGTTCTTCTTTAATATTTGTATTATCTATTCATAGTTTTTGTCTGTATCCTAGACATTTATAGGCATCTGTTTTTTCCATCGCTTCTGTGAAGTCGCTGTGGTTATCCAATATGTAATCTTCTTCTTTAGTGTGTTTTCTCTTGACTATGCTATTTTTCTTACATTTGTCTGTTCCAAAAGCCATATTTATATCATTGCTCAATACTTTTGTTATCTTTAGTAATTGGTTGAGTTATTGATTGGTTGCTGCCAGTAGTTTCAGATCATCCATGTATAGCAAATGTGTGATTTTGTGTGGGTATGTTCCAGTGATATTATATCCATAATTTGTATTATTTAGCATGTTGGATAGTGGGTTCAGAGCAAGACAGAACCAGAAAGGACTTAATGAGTCTCCTTGGTATATTCCACGCTTAATCTGTATTGGCTGTGATGTGATATTATTTGAATTTGTTTAGATATTAAGTGTGGTTTTCCAATTTTTCATTACTATGTTTAGGAACTGTATCAATTTAGGATCTACTTTGTATATTTCCAATATCTGTAGCAACCATGAGTGGGGTACACTATCAAAAGCTTTTTGGTAATCAATGTATGCATAGTGTAGCGACCTTTGTTTAGTTTTAGCTTGACATGTCACCGCTGTATCTATTATCAGTTGCTCTTTACATCCTCGTGCTCCTTTTCAGGAGCCTTTTTGTTCTTCAGTTATAATTTTGTTCTGTGTTGTATGTGTCATTAATTTCTGTGTAATGACTGAAGTTAATATTTTGTAAATAGTTGGTAGGCATGTTATGGGGCGATATTTAGCTGAGTTTGGTGTGTCTGCTTGATCTTTAGGTTTCAGATAAGTTATTCCATGTGTAAGTGCACCAGGGAATGTGTGTGGGTCTGTAATGTAACTGTTAAATAATTTAGTTAGATGTGAATGTGTTGAGGTGAACTTCTTTAGCTAGAAATTTGCTATTTTATCTTTTCCAGGGGCTTTCCAATTGTGAGTAAAATTAATTGCTTGGGTGACTTCATGTTGCAAAATTATCACTTCAAGCATTTGTGGTATCATCTTGTATGTATCTGTTTCTGCTTGTATCCACCGTGCATGTCTGTTATGTTGTACCGAGTTTGACCATATGTTGCTCCAAAAGTGTTCCATGTCTGTTACGTTTGGTGGATTGTCTATTTTAATGTGTGTGTTGTCTATTGTCTGGTAAAATTTCTTTTGGTTTGTGTTAAATGTTTGGTTTTGTTTCCTTCTAATTTCACTTTTTTTGTATCTTCTATGTCGTTTGGCCAATGCTTGTAATTTCTGCTTCTTTTCATCTAATTGCTCTACCGCTTCTTGTTGTGAGATTTTACCTAACCTTTTCCTTTTTTTATCTGATATTTCATTTCTTATAAATTGTGATAGCTGTCCAATGTCTTTTCTCAGTTTTAATTCTGATCTGTAGCCTGTGTTGCCATGCTGGTTTTGTGGGTTTCTTCTGTGTGTTGGTTGGTTCTGATCTCTGCCTAGTGTATATATTTAGTGTAGTGAGTGCTCGTACATAAACCAGTAGTTGTATTTCTTCCATAGTTGTATTTTCGTTTATTTTGTTGTGTATGATTGTGTTGATAGTTGTTATTGTTGTTTCAACTTGTGGGTTATTTGGTGGTCTATGCAAGAATGGCCGAATGTCTGTATTTGTGTCTTTGTATTCTATATATGTCAACTGAAATTTGTCTTCTATATCTAACATGTGTGTCACTTCATGTTCTATTTGTGCTTGTTCTGGTGGCTGTTTTAAGATTTCGTTTTCCTCTGATTGTTTAATTGGTGCGTGTTGTTCTTTGTTTGTTCGCTCTGGGATGTTTGAGTCCATTACTGTATTTTCTTCTTCTTCTAATTGCACATTATTTTGTTCCAGAATTTGTTGTACTTGTTCTTTGATGTTTTCTAATTCTGACTGAGGTATCCTGTTATTTTTGATTATTACACAGATCTGATGAGCTAGTCGTTGTTCTGTTAGAAATTTTAATTCTGGGTATCTGGTAATAAATGTTGTGTATACTTGTGATCTGTATCCAGTTGTGTTGGTTCCTAAGTTTGTTGCTTGGTAATACCAGAACATGAGGTGTCGGTTAACTTCATCTGACCATCTCATCCTCTGCCTTTGTTTTCCTTCTAGAGTGGTTGCAGTCATTTTAATATAATACAGATACATCCATAAGAAATAGTTCTGGTGCTATTAACGCATGAACATATTTTAAAGTGTAAAGAGACAGTTCAGAGGAAACTGATGTCAAATTTTTATAAAACCGATTGCGTATGGATTAGTATCTTTCACAGAACGCCTAAACATATTGACGGTATACAGTTATTCAGATAGACTGACCCAATTTATTAATTTGCATTTCACGATATGTAAGTGACACATGAACAGTCTACATACGGAAGAAACGAGGTAGGTCCGAAGTTTTGTTTGTTAACTATTGGCAGCGTAAACGACCGCTAGATCGGTAATAGTTGCGTGAACGGCCGCTATGGTACTCGCGCCAATAGGCAGTTGTGAGTACGATGGAGCTATGATATAAATAACGGAGGATGCCGTGTTTTAATTTTTAGCGACGAAGCTACACTCAACTTCGCGGAAAAGTGAATGAACACAATGTTCTTATATGGGGTCTGCAAAATCACCATACAACATTGCAGCATGAGATTCAGCGAAGCCAAACGTGTTCTATGCTTTTTCGCGGATAAAAGTTTATTTATCGTGCATTTTTGCGGGAAGTACTGTAAGTAGAATAAAATACCTAGACATGTTGAACGATGGCTTTTTCCTCAACCTGCCAAAGATTCATTTTCCTACATGATTCAGCCCCGCCCCATTGGAACCGTCATGTCCGAGGATTCTTAAAACAATGCCCACCTCGGCCATCGATAGGTCGTATGGGAAATCAAGCCTAAGTTCTAGATTTCTGGCCTCCGAGATCTCCTGATCTCACGCCCTGCGACTTTATCATGTCAGACTATGTTAAGGAAGTTGTTTAGGTCCCACCTCTACCAATAACTCCGGCGGACCCGCAAAAGGGCGTCACTGCTGCGGTGAACTCCGTAACACAAGGCATGTTCCCTCGCGTGTGTGACGAGTTTGGCTACCGCTTAGACGTTTGCCGTGCAGCCAAGGAGGGCACACTTAACATTCATAATCTGTGTTAAAAAAAATTAAACTTTCTCCTATCATTGGTTTGTAGACTGTTCACGTACAATCGAAATAACAACCAGTTTAATTGAGTCCATCTTGTTGAACAACCCTGTATTCTACTTCAACAAATAAATATAAGTAGTCAATGTTCAGTTTCTGCAACTACAAACAGATCGAAACCTCATCTAAAAACCCATACCCTAAACCCAGCGAAGTGTCATGGAACAGCTAATTCCCAGTACGCAGGATTAAAGTTTTAATTTATTCAAAAACTGATTTGTTCTGCAAATTTACCGTAATCAACGATCAATAGGATTATTATTTGTTCAGAGGCGACTCAGAGAAACAACATTTTCAGAATACAGAAGTCTTATAAGAATCCTGTCTGATATTAATCGTGAAAGACCTTGCCGTTTCCTGTTCTTTGAAAAGTTTCCTAATTTGACAATCGTCCATCAACACTTATACTCAGTGTTGTCCTTTATTGTTGCTTGCAGTTCCCTTCCCTAAATGGAAGTGCAAAGCGTGGTTGTAACACTACAGCATAAAGAAATCTCAGTGAATACTTATAGTGGCACAGAATAAAAGCAAGTACAAGTGTTCACATGTACTCAAAAACCCACCTCACCATATTAAATGATTGTGTGATTTAATAGTGAAGTTTAGGAGTAATTAAAGAAATGTGTGGTAGTCATTTCCTTCTAGTCTGTCTTAAACTTAATGTCTTTGATTCTAATACAGATCACATTAATACTGAAATTCTGTAATATTTTAACTGTAAATCGTTCTGTTATAGCGTCTGAAGCTCCGAAATGTGTTAAATATGTAGCTTCTGAAACGTTTGATCTTTTTTTTTCCGATTACATATAGCGAGGTGACAACGGTTAAGGGGGGTAGTGATATCCACGTTTACAGATGGCTGTGGTATCGCGTACAGACGGTGTAACAGGGCATTGCGTTGACGAAGCTGGCATTTGTATTCAGGTGATTCATGTGAAGAGCTTTCTGTCGTTATTATGGCCGCACGACGAGATTTTATAGACTGAGCGCGGAATGGTAGTTGGAGGTAGATGAATGGGCATTCCACTTCGGAAATCGTCAGGGAATTCAACATTCTGATTTCCACGGTGCCGAGTGTGTGCAGAGAATACCAACTTCAGGCATTACCTTCCACCACGCAGAACGCAGTGGCCGACGGCCTTCACTTAACGGCCTAGAGCAGAGGCGGTTGCGTAGAGTCGTCGTTGACAACAGACAAACAACAATACTTGAAGTAACAGCAGAAATCAGTGGGGGACGTACGACGCATGTATCCGTTACTACAGTGCGGAGAAATTTGGCGTTAAAGGGCTACGGTAGCAGGCAACCGACGCGACTGCCTTTCTTCATAACGTGACATCGCCTGAAGCACCTCTCTCCGCTCGTGACCACATCGGTTGTACCTCAGAGGCGTGGAAAATCCACCCTGGTCAGATGAGTCCCGATTTCAGTTGGTTTGGAGTAAGAATGTTTCGAGTGTGGGGTAGATTCCGGGAAGCCATAGACCCAAGTTGTCAACGAGGCACTGTGCAAGCTGGTGGTGGTTCCATAATGGTGTGGGCTGTTGTTCGGTTACTAGGAGACCAGTTGCAGCCAAAGAACGATGGAATTCTTATTTTTTATGGATGACATTGCATCATGTCACCGGGCCACAATTGTTCGCGATTAGTTGAACAACATTCTGACGCTTCGAGTGAACGCTTTGAGCACCCAGATAGCCCGTCATAAAGCCCATCGAATATTTATAGGACATAATCGAGAGGCCAATACGTGCACAAAATCCTACACCGGCAACACTTTCTTAATTATGGACGGCTATAGAGGTATCATGCCTTAATATTTCTTCAGGGGACTTCCAACGACTTGTTGAGACCACGCTTGTAGAGTTGCGGCACAATGCCGAGCTAAAGAAGGGCCGACACGATATTGGGAGGTATCTCACAACTTTTGTCATCTCAGTATAACATGTGCGTCAGATAGAAAAGGAAATTTGCTATCTAATATGAAATTCTTTGTTGCGATCAACTAATTATATTCCATAGACATCTCCCTACTAAACAAAAGTGCCACCTGTAGTATAAACTTCGCTGATAATCTCATCGTTGAGTGCCTATAACCCTTGCCCCTCCTCCTCCACCATGTAGTGTAAATACATTTAAATTATCCTCTGAGGTCTTTTGTTTCTATATTTATGAAGCTTCATAAATGTACTATAACACACACTTTTTGTTTCTTAATATGTTCAGTAGATGTGTAATAACAAAATTTTCAAACAGATTTCTTTATCGTTCACTTTGTACATTTGATTAATGTTTGCTGTTTGTAGGAGGCAATGATGTGTCTTCTAGTCTTCTAAAACGGATGTATAGCTTCACAGGAAACGCCTGTTATGGCTGTAACATCATCACTTTCAATATCAACTGCAGTTCAATAGTCGTTAATTTGAATATAATCTTCTGCTGGGTTTCTAAGTCCAGTCTGTAATGAATGGTTCACGACTAAAGTACATTTTATCTCGTCATGGTGACAGAAGGTAGATACTAAGAATATCATCATACATGAGTTAACATGTCATTTAGCTACTAAGGAACAGAAGATTATGCACAAAAACAATGTAGGTATGTTCCACTGTTTAAATTATTTATATGATTTTTCCATCATTCACATGTCAGTAATTCAGTGATTCAACAGAACTTAAATTATATGGTTTTCATTGTCACTGTTAGGAAAATGCAACTTGAGAACCGGAAATAAACGCAGAACTGTAAAACTCACAGCAAAGAGAAACATCACTAACTATATCAAAAGTCCAAAAAACAAATATATGCAGTTTGAAACTCCAGCAAAAGAATATGCTTCCATCAGAGTAATCTGGAATGTATCCTCATCTCTGCCTTAGTAGCCAGTGATAGCAGTCACTAGAACACGTTATGAAAGAGGTAGAGAAATACACTGTGATCAGCAAACCGTTAACACCTGTACGTACTGAAGATTATCTCAGCACAGGGATCTAAGCGCCGATCGTTTAGAAGTTGAAGATGAACGTGACGTGGCTTAATGCCCTAGAATACTTGTCCTTCAACACCTAAACTCATGACATAGCTTTCCATGTACTTCTTTCATTTGTACCCTTCTTAATCTACGTCTATACCCCGCAACTTAGCTTATGGTGAAGTTGGATGAGAATCTTGGCGCTTTCACGCTTACTAAATGAACCGGTAAAGAAACCTTCTGGTACCTCTGCGTCTTCTTCATTTCCTTTACTAATCCTATCTCGTATTGATCTCAGTCTGACGAACAATATTCAAGTACGGGTTGAACGAAGGTTTTGTTCAAAAATGGTTCAAATGGCTTTGAGCACTATGGGACTTAACATCTTAGGTCATCAGTTCCCTAGAACTTAGAACTACTTAAACCTAACTAACCTAAGGACATCACACACATGCATGCCCGAGGCAGGATTCGAACCTGCGACCGTAGCAGTCCAGCGGTTCCGGACTGCAGCGCCTAGAACCGCAAGACCACCGTGGCCTGCCAAGGTTTTGTAAGTTGCCTCCTTTATGGGTAAACCACAGATTCTGAGAGTTCTTCCAGTGAGTCCGAATCTGGCACCTGTCATACCTATAATTAGTTTTATGTAGTCATTCCACATTCAATCGCTCGTTACGGACAGACTTGTGTGTCCTATTCAATGCGTGTAGCTATTTCCAATCATTGTCTTTCTGTCGTGTAATCACACAATAATAGATCTTTCTACCTATATATCGCTATACTTTACACTTGTCTACGTTGAGTGTATACTGGCAATGCAGCAACGGCCAATTCTCTGCAGGTCTTCCTACATTTGGCCAAAAAAATTTCTAGCGCTTTGACTTCTGTGCATACAACAGCATCAGCCGCGAGAAGCTGCTTGGTACTTCCAACGTTACCCAGTAGGTCAGTTGCAACTTCGGTGACACTAGCTAACTTAGAGAATATCCTTAAGAAGAGTGCTTTGTATTCGCGTGCGTTGCGGTGTATCCATCCACCTTTCCGCTGCACTGTCGGACCTCGTGCAACAAACACATATTCCGTTTCTGCTCCCGTGACGTATGACGTCCGATATGCTTTTGTTATCACATTTGTCTTCCGTAGCGGTCGCTCGGTTCTAGACTGTAGCGCCTAGAACCGCACGGCCACTCCGACCGGCAGTCGCTCAAAAGTGAAACTAATTACGCCATTATGAGGATTCAAATCGGATTTGTTCTAGTAAAGTGCTGAGCGTTAGTTACCTTTGGGATTGAGCGTGGTGAGTCTATGTTAGCCAAGAATCCCTTTAAGGCGACAAAAATGCCATTATCAACATCTTACTGAGTTTGAACAGCGCTACTAAAAGCTGCACGTTCCTTCTGCGGTAGTGCAGAAAGGCGGGAATGCAGCCACTATAGATCAGTGCAGGCAGCGATATAGTCACGAGAATATTTGGTCGCGAGAATACAGGGCTGCGAACAGCCACGTGGCATTGCTTCGAGGGAAGACGTGAGACCATCGTGTTCGGTAGCATCGCAGCACTTGGAGCAGCAGTGACTCAACGACCTTTAGAAATCGGTTACTTCGAGCACAGCTCCGAGCCAAACGCTCTTTAGCGTGCATTCCACTAAACCCAAATTATCGCCATTTGCGACTTCAGTAGAGTCAAGCGACAGCTTATTGCAGCACCGAATCGAGGTTTGTTGTGTTTTCTGATGAGAGCAGGTGCTGTCGATGACGGTGATGGCCTTGTGTTGGGGAGACGGAAGCTTGAGGGACTGCAACCAAACTGTATGCTGGACCTAATGTGGTGAGATTCGCATGATAGCAGGAGCAATCTAGTGGCTATCCAGCTTACCCTGACTGAAAAATCCGTACGTCGATCTGCTGATTCGACCTGTTGTGCTGCCATGCATAAACCGCATTCCAGGGGATGTTTTCCAACACGATAACGCCCGCCCACAAACCGCTGTTGTAACCGAACATGCTCTACAGAGTGTCGACGTCTTACCTTGGTCTGCTCAATTACCAGGTCTGTCTCCAGTCTAGCACATATGTTATATCATCGGACAATAATTCTAGCGTCATCCACGAACACCATTACCAGTCCCTATACTGCACTGACCGACCAAGTGCAACAGACAAGAAACTCCATCGCACAAACTGACATCCGGCACTTCCACAACACAATGAAAGCACGTTTGCGCGCTTGCATTCAACATTCTGGCGGCTACACCGGCTTAATGTACCAGCATTTCACCATTTTAATGTCTTATATCGCGGTTACATTAACATGTGATCTTGCAATGTTGATCATTTCAAAATTCACGAATTTACATTTATTTGTTGGTGTTGCAATGTTTTCCGTCAGCGTTTACAGCAGATGGGGAATATTAGCGGGCAGTGTTCATTTACGGTTAGTATTGAAATATCACATAAAAGAATTGAGCCGTGGTAAAAATTGCGGTTTTGAAGAGCGCGCCGCAGCGCGTAGTGTGAAGCAGTCGCCCTCCATTTCTGGCGGTGGCGCCGCTGTGGCAATCGCAGCTTTGGTGTCTCCCTCTGGTGGGAAAGGGGAAATGTTGCCTGTTTACATGCATTTAAGGGGCGCTATGAGCTCGCCAGTGGGGTCAGTCTGGGTCAGTCTCTCGTCCACAGCTTGCTAGTCTCTCTCTCGTCCGCATTTGTTAGGCAGTTAGTGCTAGTATGTCCGCCGTCTTTCAGATCAACTTTTAAAGCAGGCAGAATGAGAGTCCTTCCACTAAGCGAGTGGTTGCCCGGTCGGGGCTTAGTTCCTACATCTGAGTCTGCGCGTTAGGCCGCCAGTCTGCTCTAGTTTGCTCAGACAATGGTCATTGGCCGTTGGATCGATCGGTTGGTCGGTCGGGCACTGAGATACAAGATGACTTGTCCGTCTTGAGCGTCGGCGCATGTGAGGTCGCCACGTGAGTCCAGTGGGCCACGTCGTATAGCGAGGGGTAGTGGCTTCGCGGTCGACAACAGAGCAACAGGATTCAACCCACGACATCAGTCTGGCCGGTGCGGGCTGAGACGCTGTGAGACGGGAGATCAGTGCGCCTTCCCGCGTCCGTTGAAGCGGCTGGCAGCGGACGGTTCGGGAGAACGATTTGGGGGTGCTGCGCCAGGTCTTCTCGATAAATCGCACATAATTAGAAGTTAAGTGATTGGTGACATGTTGTTTGATTTACTCTTGTTGCCGGGAGGCCGTGGTTTTAGGCGCTTTAGTCTAGAACCGCGTGACCGCTACAGTCGAGGGTTCGAATCCTGCCTCGGGCATGGATGTTTGTGATGTCCTTAGGTTAGTTAGGTTTAAGTAGTTCTAAGTTCTAGGGGACTGATGACCACTGATGTTAAGTCCCACAGTGCTCAGAGCCATTTGAACCATTTTTTTTCTTGGTGAGGTCACCAGCCGTTTTGCTTTGGGGTCGTCCCACCATTCTTCACCGTTTGCCCACCCGCGGTAAGGTGGTTGTTTATAAATTGGGTGGTCCGTTTTTTCCCTTGTGGAGTAGGGGCGGGTTAGAGCAAACTGCGGTTCGGCTTGTTCTGTAATCTCGCTATCAATCTACCGTACGTTAGTAGCTGCCTATGTCATGTCTGTCAGATTTGGTGCGTTAACAAATTTATTGCTTGGAGTGTAACGGCCTAATACCTGAAATATGTTTTGATCTTTGGAAACTTTGATATTATTGCCTATGATCTTGAGAGGTGGAATCTGTGTACTGTAGAACACCTTAACTATTGTTTGACCAACATTGTAGAATTTTATATAAGATTGCATTTCATGGGTTTTTAGTTAAATGATCATTTTAGTATATAAAGTTGCCACCCATTCACCGTAAGACTTTTCTTAGAAGTTAAAATCAAGTTGCACCTTCGGTGGCAAGGTTAATATTTTAATTGTTAGTGTTTTGTACCATTTCCATCCCTCATACGGGTGGGAGGGGGGGGGGGGGGGGTGCATAGTTTGTGAGCTTGTGAAAATTGTTAAAACTCTTACTTTAAAGTTATGTGGTGTGTTGCAGATTTGCACCAGTGTAGTCTTTCAGAGGCTGTTGTGAGCGGTCGTAACTATGGCCGTGTCAAAAAGGAGCGGTAAGGTCCTCTGCCCGAAAGCGCATACAGTCAAAACTTGTTTCTTTCTGCCTCTGAATAAATTGTAACTATTATATTTAAGGAGTGCTTTCTGATTATAATTTTTGTCTTACCAGAAGAGCCAACACCGTGTTACGAGTGGAGGCCGAAATGCACGCGAATTAGATCACGCAGGCTGGCGTGAAGAGGGAAGAACTATACTGACGTGAGGTCTGGTTACATGACAAGAAATAAGAATGCAGAAAACGGAAATAATTATTTTGATACTTAACTATAATCTGTTGATGATAAACGTCGCTCTTGACGGTACATGAGTCACAATATTATCTGTTCAGGACACATTCTTGAAGATATCAATTATAGTAACTGAATATGGCGCCTTGCTAGGTCGTAGCAAATGACGTAGCTGAAGGCTATGCTAAACTGTCATCTTTGGAAATGAGAGCGTATGTTGCATGCCCCCATGCAACATACGCTCTCATTTCCAAAGACGACAGTTGATTAATTTATAATGCTAATAATTTTAATTTTAGTCGCTGTTTGTCCGGTTACGCAGTCTCGTAACCGGTTGACCCTGAAAATATTAGTACGCAATCTGACTGCAGAGAATAACAACAAAGAATGAAAGAAAATTTCCGTTAATACAATTAATTAATTAAGTCCCCAGCAACTATAAGAGCTATGAAACAACAAAGCACAAGTATAACTATTATGTGTGTGGAAGTGTGATTCAACGTACACATCTGGCACGGTTCTACCTCAATGTGATAAGATGCTTTAAACGCCATTTACAATGAAGCAATAAAAAAAACAGAAATACCATGATTGCACATAGAAACCAGAATTAAACTCTATTACATAAACATAAGCCAGATGCTTTATTGACTGAACCTGTGACCAAGAGGCATTTTAATGAAGACATTTGAAATAAAAAAATTTCTTTAGCTTCAAATATATTGACGAAAAATACACTCTGATCATTACAACATCCCCAATCCAACAACATCTGGTGTCTTGCCCAACAGAACAACTGCACACGACATGGTCACAATTAGTTCTCTAACTACGGCTACCTCAGTACTACTACTGCCCTCAGCAACTTCTCAGCTGTTAACTGCCAGTGGAGGCGGCTGAATAATACTCTTTGGCGCAATCTCTGGCGCTGTGACTCAGTGTAGCCATCTTTCATATGCCCCTCCTCCACGGGCTAGAATTTGATGGTATTTTTGCCAGCATTGGTGGTGAAAATACCACCAAATTCGTCCAAAAAAAATACAGACAAAAATGTAGTTGACAGTTCCAACAGTAGCACCCAGCAATGGTCAACAGGTGAAAATAGCAGTCTCATAACATTTCATCAGCAGTATTTAAACAGCGAGCAGAAGCAGACACCAACAAGTGACATTATCTCAGTAGAAGCAGTTCCATCAGTGGCACCCAGCAATGTTGAGCAGGTGCAGACACCAACAAGTGGCATCATTCCAGTAGAAGCAGTCCATCAGTGGCACCTAGCAATGTTGGGCAGGTGCAGACAGGAACAAGTGACATCATCTCAGTAGGAGCAGTTCCATCAGTGGCACCCTGCAATGTTGAGCAGGTGCAGACACCAACAAGTGACATCATTCCAGTAGAAGCAGTCCATCAGTGGCACCCAGCAATGTTGAACAGGTGCAGACGCCAACAAGTGACATCATTCCAGTAGAAGCAGTCCATCAGTGGCTCCCAACAATGTTGGACAGGTGCAGTCACCAACAAGTGACATCATTCCAGTAGAAGCAGTCCATCAGTGGCACCCAGCAATGTTGAACAGGTGCAGACACCAACAAGTGACATCATTCCAGTACAAACAGTCCATCAGTGGCACCGAGCAATGTTGAATAGGTGCAGACACCAACAAGTGACATCATTTCAGTAGAAGCAGTTCCATCAGTGGAACCCAGTAATGTTGAGCAGGTGCAGGTACATCTACATCTACATCTACATGACTACTCTGCAATTCACATTTAAGTGCTTGGCAGAGGGTTCATCGAACCACAATCATACTGTCTCTCTACTATTCCACTCCCGAACAGCGAGCGGGAAAAACGAACACCTAAACCTTTCTGTTCGAGCTCTGATTTCTCTTATTTTATTTTGATGATCATTCCTACCTATGTAGGTTGGGCTCAACAAAATATTTTCGCATTCGGAAGAGAAAGTTGGTGACTGAAATTTCGTAAAAAGGTCTCGCCGCGACGAAAAACTTCTATGCTGTAATGACTTCCATCCCAACTCGTGTATCATATCTGCCACACTCTCTCCCCTATAACGTGATAATACAAAACGAGCTGCCCTTTTTTGCACCCTTTCGATGTCCTCCGTCAATCCCACATGGTAAGGATCCCACACCGCACAGCAATATTCTAACAGAGGACGAACGAGTGTAGAGTAAGCTGTCTCTTTAGTGGACTTGTTGCATCTTCTAAGTGTCCTGCCAATGAAACGCAACCTTTGGCTCGCCTTCCCGACAATATTATCTATGTGGTCCTTCCAACTGAAGTTGTTCGTAACAGTCCATAATATTCACTATCACTAATAAGACATTTCATCAGAGTTCATTAGCAGAAATTAAACATTTCCAAGTGGCACCCATCATGCTGAAGAAGTGCAGGTAACAGTCGACAATATTCACTATCACTAATCAGACAGTTAATCAGAGTTCATTAGCAGAAATTAAACATTTCCAAGTAGCACCCACCAATGATAATACGTGTAAGTACGAACAACAGTTTGAATTCACACACAATTGCTTTTACAAAATTATTATCAATGCTCTTACACTAAACATACAAATTATAACAAACACACAAATGATATTAGTTTATAGTCATATTATCTATTACAATACACAAATAACAGTAAACCTATAACATTTATGGGTGTCAGTGCAAGCCACAACAAACAAGTGTAATAATATTTAACAGATAGGTCGGTACCAATTATTTGGGGTTAGGAAAGGAAAATACACAAAACACACTCACTCATCTTTTATCCACATTTAAGTACTACTGTGTAATTGAGTAATATTAAGTGTGTAAATGCAATTCTGTCAAAATTTGATGCTCAATATGTGTATCAAGTAATAGTGGTACAGTGTATAAGTCAATAATAGTTAGTCAACGTCATATTCATCATGTAAAGGCCAATGTTTGCCAAGCCAACTTTTTCTGAACAACTGTCAGTGTGCCATGATATGCAATTACTTCCACTCTCCAAATATATATATATATATATATATATATATATATATATATATATATATATATATATATATATATATATATATATATATACTGCTTATTGATTTAACAAAGTGTGTGTGTGTAGACAATCTTCTAGTGTTCTAGTCTGCAATCTTCGTCCTCTTTGTTCCATATAAACCAACAAAAAAATATGCTCCTCACTCACTTTACCTCTTATCCACCAAAACTCCAATAATCATCGGCATCACATAATCTTAATAACTCAATAATACCTCTTATGTCGATACATATAAACCTTATTATCAATATCATTTGTCTTACCTCTTGTCCACCAAAACTCCAATAATCATCAACTTCACACAATCTCAATACCTCAATAATACCTCTTCAATATGTCGATACATATACCAATATCATTTCACTTCCATAACAACTCTTTCCTCTAGTCAGTCTCCTCGAACAAGTACAGATAAAATCCTAGTGCAAACTTCAATTCATTATCCTATACAATCCAAAGACATAATGTCCACACACAACCTCTGTGTAATCCATCTGACCCAAATCCTCAACTCATTATGAATTATAAAATACCTTTTGGTTACCTTGTCCATCATTAAATAAAAGAAATGCGTACATGACCTCTAACAGCCTTTAGTTTGAATAACTTTCAGTAAGTAAGTACGAGTACGGAGTGTGAATGATCGTAATATTTCACAGTGTGTACACCACTTCAAGAATCATGGCACAACATGTGGAGTATTTATTGTGTCAAGTGTCACTTGCTATTTCAATTGCTCACGAAGAATGCAGTGTAATAACTGTCAATGGTCTAAACCTAGTGTTGGTATGCCATGTTGTTGGCTTCCTCTCTATTAGCATAAATTTAAACAGCTTCCATAAAACCTCCAGCTCATGTTACTTCCATGAAGTTTCTTGTACCAATGTCGTTCATAGAATTATAGCAGATCATTTTCTTATCTTAAAATATAAAGCACTGAGCGTAAGCAAAACATGCAATAGCGAGTAAATATACCAGTAGAGAACAGAATGTTAACAAGTGGATGTAGCACAATCCCTAGAACGAGGCTCTGCCAAGTGAACAATCTATAATTAATACCACAGTGTGACCCAAACTCCATGTTCGTACACCGCATATCAGCATTTCTACATACCAAATTAAAGAGTAGTTATGACAACAAAACAGAAATGTGTAAATATGCAATCCAAAGCAGCAAATATACATCTCACATAATAAACAGATCATTAGCATCATATCAGCTTAAGCAAATAAATGTAAATATGTAATCTTAATAAGTAAACATGAAGGCGGAAGCAGATAAATGACAAAGTATGACTTACATACATAAACATATCAGCACGACTAATCAGGTGACAATTATAATTTAAGTAAATAAGGACAGCAGGCACATAATAAAAAAAAATGGGACACCAGTAAAAGAGCAGTGCAGACAAGCGATAATATACACAAGTAACAACCCTGTTGTCAAAATCAGCAAATGTACGCAAGCACTTCGCTTCAAGTAAATTCATAGAACATAAAATTTAGCACAAAGTATAAATCACGTAATCGCGAGAAGCAAATTACGTATAAAGTACATACCTAAGTAGAAATATGTTACCTGGAAAATAAAGTCAATAGTTACTTTTTTAGTTTATTACTTTCTTCTTCGAAATTAGATTCTTACTGATTTTTTTTATTTATTTTTTTTTTTTTGTTAACAAGTCCTCTTCACGTCGGACACACACAGAATTCACCTGAAGTTCTTAAATATTTTATACGACCGTATCCTGAAACATACTGAACGTTAATAACATAATTCATCAAGTCGCTATAGCTTTATACTGAATTTATTCGGTGAAATTAGACTGTGTATTTGTTTACGGCTATCAGTGCATTCGCACTGAGCGCTCGATCAGCTGTAGGTACGCGTGACGTAGGTTGTAATTGTTTGCGGTCAACGACTGCCTTGTGCGGCGCGCAGACTTGACTGTTGCTTTGAGTATGTGCCGCCGCCAGAACACGCCGCGGTATCCTTGTATTCTCTGCGTGTTTACGTATAACTGTTAGTTGCTCAAAAGTATGTCATTCCACAAAAATTTTCACGTTCGATATGTGATGTATTCCCTTAGAGCGCCGAGATTTAACAGTTTCTACTTCGACAGTGTTATCATGAATAATTTTGCGAATTCTATATGGACCGTTATAAAGCACAAAAATTTTTCGACACAGGCCTTTTCCTTTGTGAGACCAACGATGAGGCTTAATTAACACCTTTTGACCAACTGACAAGGTTTTTTAAACGACCAGGACGTTTAGCTGATTTCTCTCTTCTAGCACCCGCAGATGCAAAATTTTGTAGAGCCAGATTGACAATGTCAGAATGCCGCAGTTTCCGTGAAGGCGGAAAAGGAACGATTTCAGAAATGCGATTTGTCGGTGCTTTATTTTTTAATATCAATATAGGCGGTAAAGAAGTTGAATCATTAGGGAGTTCATTCAGAATGTTTTGAAAAATATGAAGATACTGATACCACGTTCTGAGATTCTGATGACAATAAAGTCGACACAATTTATTGATTTCCTTCATCCATCTCTCTGAAGCGTTAGATTGAGGTTGAAAAAGTGAAATGAAAATTGGTTTAATTTTACGACGCCGTAGAGTATGAAGCCAAATTTTAGAGCGAAACTGTGACCCATTACCTGATATAACCTTATCAACATGACCCACTTCTTTAAGAAAATGTTTGATGAAAGCATTAGATACTGAGCGAGCTGTTGCTTTGCGTAAAGGTGTAAAACACATATATTTTGATGTCAGTTCCACTGCTGCCAAAATGTACGCAAAACCATTAGTAGAACGAACCACTGGACCGAACAAATCGACTGCAGCCATGTCCTTTAATTTCGCTGGAATGATAGGAAACAACGGTGCTCTGTGAGAAATAGTTGGCGGCTTAGCTTTCTGACATAATTTGCATTTGGCAAGAACACATCGAATACGTTTTTCCATGTTACTGAAGTAGCAATTTTCTCGTAATTTATGAAAGAATTTTCTGGGACCAAAGTGTGCATAACTGAAATGTGTATACCAAATCAATTTATTAACCCACTCATCAGGAATGCAAACTAACCGAACAGAGTTGTCGACCGATTTTCGTTTAAAAAGAATATCATTGCGAACTAAATAATACTGTCTAATCGCTACGCTTTCCTTCCTCCTCCACTTCTCCTTAATATCCTTCCAGATTGGATCCGTATTTTGCTCCTTAGCGATGTCCTGAAGCGAAGACGAAATAAAATTTTCAAACGCAACACCTTGAATATACATCAAACAATAATTGTTTTCTTTTCAGTCCTCCTGAGCACTTTGTTTCAAACCCATAGGTGCACGTGATAAAGCATCAGCAATAATATTTGAAGAACCCGATATGCAAACAATACTACAATCAAATTCCTGTAGATACAGCGCCCATCGTGATAACCTTCCATGTGTTAATTTTGTTGACATAAGATATTCCAGAGCACGATGATCGGTGTAAACCTCAGTATGTCTGCCGTACAAAAAGATGCGAAATTTTGTGAAAGCCCAAACAACAGCCAAGGCTTCAAGTTCCGTAATCGAATAATTCTTTTCTGATTTAGAGAGAACACGACTTCCAAATGCAATAGTTTTCTGTAATACAACGCCGTTTTCTTCTATCTCTTGAAATAAGTGTACACCCAGGCCTTTGTATTATGAGTCCGTCGCCAAACAAAAATCTTTAGATAAATCCGGATGTGAAAGAAGTGGAGCAGCAACTAAAGCATTACGAAGTTGTTCAAATTCTTATTGAGCTTCCTCATCCCAACACCAATTAGAATTCTTTCCAGATAGTTCACATAAACGAGGTGTGGCCAAATTGTCCAATCTAAAAAAGCGTCTAAGAAAATTACAGACTCCAAGGAAATTACTAACATCACGTCTTGCAGTAGGAACAGTATAATTACGAATAGCGTCTAGTTTCTCTGGATCAGGAAGAATACCTTCTGTAGAAATAATATGACCAAGAAATTTCACCTGAGAACGACCAAACTCTTGCAAAAATACGTAATAATGAATCCAAAATTTTGTTGTGCTCAATCCAAGAACGTTTAGCAATAAGAATATCGTCAACATATGAAGTAATATTGTCACGAAGATAAACAGGTAAAATTTCGTTTAAACTACGAATGAATGCTGCAGAAGATATAGTAAGTCCAAACGGTAATTTCCGAAATCACTTTTGGGTAAAATAGTCATATCCGGTTATTCTTTACCGACTCTCTAGATAGACTGATAGTTGAAGAATTGTTTTGATAGATACAAAGAATAGTAAAAGAGTAGTCAGCGGTGCAGAAAACTAAAAGGGAAATAGCACCACTACAGCTCGGAGCCCTGTGCACGCTACGGCACATATTCACCTAGTGTAGCGAATCCCCTGAGGACATAAACAGCCGCACATAAATTCCAGTTTGTAACTTAGTGGCCAATTTGGTGGAAGTGCGTACATAAACTGATCTAACCATGAACATGGATGTATGTCATTCTTAGAATTGCGAAAGATTTTAAATTTCCGACCAGTTAAGAAGTTTATAGTCAAAGTTTTCGACTCATGGCGACAAAGACCTACCGCGTCTGTCCCCGTCCCAATGTCGATTATTGTCAAGTTTGCGCGCCTGGCGCTCTCTTGTTGCTTCCCGTAAATGAAACAAATTATTTTCTTCAAAGCCCTCTGCTATCTGTGATTCTAAATTTCTTCTGCTATCTTTTCCTACGATTTAGCTTTCAATTTGTCTGACTTGCTTTCGTAACGCCTCAAATTCCTTTTTAACGCGTTCATTAAATTTTCCCTGATTTTCAACATGTTTATTTATGTTCTGGTACGCTTCGGTTTCTGCAAATGGTAATAGAGCTGTATCGTCTGAATCTCTGTCCCCATTTAAACTAAGACTTGTCAATTTATCGGAAAATCTCCTCAACTCTTTCCGATAAGTCACCTATTTTTTCTTTCTGTTTATTTACGTCTTCCGTAAGTGTCGCCACTCGGGTTTCAGTATTGACACATTTAGTAGTTGACTGTTCATACTGTTGTGTTAGGTTATTTATTCTGTCATTTGGTACAGATTCCTCGATTCTTTCGAATATTTCTTCCTTATCGTGTGCGCGTTGTAAATTTAACTCTGGAAACTTTTGTACTACCACGCGATCTGTTTCTTCCTTTCTCTATCATGTTCCTTTTGTCTGATTTCTATTGCAATTAATCTATCATTGTGAGCATTCAAAATCGGTTGTACTTCTTCTCTAATTCCTTTCTTTAATTCATCTTCCATGTTTTTAAAACATATCCCAATTCGTGAGTCTAACCGTGTTTCCATTGTTTCCATCTCGGTTTTAATTGTTCCTATTTGTGAGTGTAACCGTGTTTCCATTGTTCTCATATCAGATCCAATTGATCCTATTTGTGATCCCACTGTTAGTAATTCCGATCCTCACTGCGATCCCAGTGACTCAAACCGTGTTTCCAGTGATCCCAGTGAGTCTAAACGTTTTTCCATTGTTCTCATATCAGTTTCTAACCGTGTTGCCAAAGTTCCCATCTCTGTTTTAAATTGAGATCGTAACTGTGATCCCACTGTTTTTAATTCAGATCCCAAATTAAGTATTGCACTCATCAGTTGCTCCACATTAAGTGGTTCGAAATTCTTTTCGCCCCTAAAGTTTTCCGTATAACTAACTTCCTTCGGCATAGCCGTATAGCTATCTGTGTTCAATACTATTTCAGAATCTCCAATCGTTAATCTCGTATTTTTTGAATTGATATTTGATTGAGAAAAATTTTGAACTGGTTCCGGACTGTTTTCCCCACTTATTAAATTGTTTTCTACTTCATTATTCATTATACTGTTCTCATGTGTTGGTGAGTTCGCCATGTTAACAATTTCGTCATTCTCACTATCCATCATTTTTGCCTTTTTCATTGGTCGCGTAATCATTTACAAAACATACAAAACTCGCCACAATACGAAAATTACACAGAATATAACACTTTATCACCAACAATACCATTCACACGAAATGCTTCCCGACAATCACGCCTAACGAACAATTAAAATCTTCATAGTTGCACAAAATTGTCAAACCCGTATACAAGACATCAAAAATTAAATTCTGCCAAAATACCATTAAAAGAATGACAAGACAACTACAAATGTTCAATTACCAAATCTACACATGCAATATAGACTACAATTACTAATCTACAAATTACTACAACAATACTACTGTCTGCTATTTTTACTATCAAAAGAATTCCAAGGGACGATCCGAAGCAGCGGTCGCCACGTGCATGGGGGCTTAATTAATTTATAATGCTAATAATTTTAATTTTAGTCGCTGTTTGTCCGGTTACGCAGTCTCGTAACCGGTTGGCCCTGAATAATATTAGTACGCAATCTGACTGCAGAGAATAACAACAAAGAATGAAAGAAAATTTCCGTTAACACAATTAATTAATTAAGTCCCCAGCAACTATAATAGCTACGAAACAACAAAGCACAAGTATAACTGTTCTGTGTGTGGAAGTGCGATTCAACGTACACATCTGGCACGGTTCTTCCTCAATACGACAAGATGCTTTAAACGCCATTTACAATGAAGTAATAAAAAAACCAGAAATACCATGATTGCACATAGAAACCAGAATTACACTCTAATACATGAACACAAGCCAGATGCTTTGTTGACAGAACCTGTGACCAAGAGGCATTTTTATGTAAGACATTTGAAATAAAAAAATTTCTTTATCTTCATATATATTGACGAAAAATACACTCTGATCATTACAACATCCCCAATCCAACAACATCTGGTGTCTTGCCCAACAGAACAACTGCACACGACATGGTCACAATTAGTACTCTAACTACGGCTACCTCAGAACTACTACTGCCCTCAGCAACTTCTCAGCGGTAACTGCCAGTGGAGGCGGCTGAATAATACACTTTGGCGCAATCTCTGGCGCTGTGACTCAGTGTAGCCACCTTTCAATGTAGACAGTGAACCATCGCTAGTCAAAGTCGGCTGTACAACTGGGCGAGTACTAGGGAGTCCCTCTAGACTAGTCCTGCCGTGTGGTGGCGTTCAGTCTGCAATCAGTGATAGTGGCGACCCGCGTGTCCGACGTATACTAACGGACCGCGGCTACCACGTGGCAAGTGTGGTGTCTGGCAGTGACACCACAATAATTTTAAATCTGTTTTTTAATGCTTTTAGGCAGTATTTAAGTGAATAAAATTCCCATTTGTTAAAAGGAATTTGGTTATGATTTCATCAGTTACTCCCTGGCAACTACTTCCATGCTTACATAGTGTGACTAAATCTGTTAATGTTCTTGATGAATCGCTAGTAAATAAAATAAATTCTTAAGAATATTCTTTGAAAATAAATCACCGTTCAAGAATGTCACTGCATAGGGGTTTTTATTATAAACAGACAAGCTTTGAGGCGTGCTTATTGTGAGGGACAAGTAACTCCAGTTCTCCCTGTGCTGGAGCCACGGCATCTGGCCGACGCCCGACGACGTCGAAGTTGGGGAAGCAGAGGAGCGAGTTGCCGACCGCCGGTGCCGTCGCGCGCCAGAAGCCGATGCGGCTGTTGCTGCAGTTCGCCCGGGCACGCCTACAGGCGCTCCGGACGCACGAGCGCAGAGTCCGCCTCTGGCTGCCGTCCAGGCGCGCAATTGGGACGTCCGCTCCAGCAGTCGGACAGACCGGAACCACGTCCGTCCGCCGCTTAGCAGTCGCGGCCTACCGGAAACGAACGTGCACCGCATAGTTTCTCGCTTCGCCGCACACGAGTGGTAGCTAAATTAGTTTGAACAACCATGCAGCACGTTATAAGGACACCTCTGCCATCTAAAGCAGCTAGGGAACTCCAGGGACTCGGTATACAGGGTATTACAAAACGGTACGGCCAAACTTTCAGGAAACGTTCCTCACACACAAAGGAAGAAAATATGTTATGTGGACATGTGTCCGGAAACGCTTACTTTCCATGTTACAGCTCATTTTATTACTTCTGTTCAAATCACATTAATCATGGAATGGAAACACACAGCAACAGAACGTACCAGTGTGACTTCAAACACTTTGTTACACGAAATGTTCAAAATGTCCTCCGTTAGCGAGGATACATTCATCCACCCTCCGTCGCATGGAATCCTTGATGCGCTGATGCAGACCTGGAGAATGGCGTATTGTATCACAGCCGTCCACAATACGAGCACGAAGAGTCTCTACATTTGGTGCCGGGGTTGCGTAGACAAGAGCTTTCAAATCCCCCATAAATGAAAGTGAAAGGGTTGAGGTCAGGAGATCGTGGAGGCTATGGAATTGGTCCGCCTCTACCAATCCATCGGTCACCTAATCTGTTGTTGAGAAGCGTACGAACACTTCGACTGAAATGTGCAGGAGCTCCATCGTGCATGGAACCACACGTTGTGTCGTACTTGTGAAGGTACATGTTCTAGCATCACAGGTAGAGTATCCCGTATGAAATCATGGCGGTGAATCGAGGAAGTACAGTACATACTGACGAAAGTAAAATGAGGTCTAACATGGAAATTATGCGCTTTCGGACACATATCCACATAACATCTTTTCTTTATTTGTGTGTGAGGAATGTTTCCTGAAATTTTGGCCGTACCTTTTTGTAACATTCTGTATACCTTTTTGTACCTTTTTCTAACACCCTGTATGTATATCAAGAATAGCTCTCAATGTAGTTCATACAATTCCCTAAGAGCAGCTGGAGGAGGCTGTTGTTTGTTGTGGCCTTCACTCCGATGAAAGGTTTTATAATGCTTTCCGTACTAATCAATCTCGTGCAAGTGCTCTCCAAGACCACAAAAAAAAGCAGACGCATCATGAAGGAATCATCATACAGGGACTGAAATCGGTAGATGTGCCGTACATGTAAAGACAAACAAATGACTAGAATTTCAGATCAATCTTGGATGATTTATTCACAAGAAAGAGGTTTGCAAATTGAGCAAGTCTATATAGTGTAGCTCCACTTCTGACCCTCACGCAGGAACTTTCTCGGCTTGACATCGACTGATAGAATTGATGGATGTTCTCCCGAGGCATCTCGTGCCAGATTCTGTCCACTTGACACGTTAGAAAGTAAAATTCCCGAGATGGTTGTAGGATCCTGCTCATAATGCTTCCGACGTTCGAGCAACTGCTCTCCAAGACTACAGTAAAAAATAGACGCATCACGAAGGAATCATCAAAAAGGGACTGAAATCGGTAGATCTGCCATAAATGTAAAGACAAAAAGATGACTACAATTTGAGAAAAATCTTGGATGATTTATTCAAGAGAAAGAGGTTCACAAATTGTGCAACTCGATACAGTGTAGGTCCACTTCTGACCCTCACGCAGGAAGTTTCTCGGCTTGGCATGGACTGGTAAAATTTATAGATATTCTCCTGAGGCATGCCGTGCCAAATTCTGTCCAACTGACACGTTAGATAGTGAAATTCCCGAGCTGATTGGATGGTCCTGCTCATAATGCTTCCAACGTTCTCAACTGGGGAGATACCTGGCGACTTTGCTGGCCAAGATAAAGTTTGGCAAAGACAAGGACTAGCATTAGAAACACTTACCATGTGCAGGTGAACGTTATCTTACTGAAATGTAGGCTCAGGAGGCCTCGCTAAATGGGCAACAAAACGGGACATAGAATATCGTCGACGTACCTCAGTGCTGTAAGGGTGCTGCGGCTGATAGCCAAAGGGGTTCTGCTTCCTGCTACGAAATGAAATGGCAGCGCTATACGTACCCTTCAAAATCGAGTCTGCGTTCCAAGTAGAGAGTTGTCATTGAATTTCTTTTGGCGGAAAAGCAGAGCATCACACGTATTCATAGGTGCTTGGAGAATGGCTACGGAGACCTGCAAATGAACAAAAGCACGGCGAGTCGTTGGGCGAAGCGTCTGTCATCATCGCAACGAGGTTGCACCAACCCGCCCGATCTCTGCGTAAAGGCCTGCTCCACACAGCAGTGACTCCCGCAATGTTGAAACGTGGAGACGCTCTCATTCGCGGTGATCGACTGATCACAATGAAACACCTCGCAGCACAACTGTATATCTCTGCTGGTACTGCTGACGCACTCACTCGCCCGTTGGAGCACTCAAAGAAGTGTCCGCTGGGTAATTCGCTGCCGAACAGAGGACCACAAAGAGCAACAACGGACTAGTTGCGTGGAATTGCTTGCGCGTTTTGAGGCCATTTCTTGTTGAAAATCGTCACAGGTGATGAAGCGTAGTTTCATCACTTCGATCCGGAAACAAAACGGCAATCCATGGAGTGGGGCCACACCAACTATCCCAGGAAGCAGAAGTGCAAATCTGCACCCTCAGCCAGTAAACTCATGGCTACCGACTTCTGGGACTCTAGAGAGGTTATTCTGTTTGATGTCACCCCTCATGGTGCAACCATCAACTCAGAAATGTACTGCGCTCTCTCTTCAGCCAATTGGAGAAACGACTCCAGGGTGTTCGTTGCAACTAGAATGTAGACGAACTTGTCCTTCTCCATGACCACACAAAGCCTCAAACTCACACAGGTCTGTGGAGCTCACAAAACTTCATCGAACTGTACTTCCTCACCCACTCTACTGCCCGGATCTCGCGCATTCCGACTTCCGCGTGTTTGCCCCAATAAAGAACGCACTCGGAGGGAAGCACTAAAGGGATGACGGGGATGTTACTGATGCAGGAAGACGTTGTCTCCGTGTCGACCAATAGAGTAGTACCACGTGGTGATTCAGACCCTCCCAGTAAAGTGAAGTAAGGCCGTCGCACTGAACGGAGATTATGTTGAAAAATAGTGTTTTGTAGCTACAACGGAGGGGGCATATGGTATATTCGAATCCTGAATAAAAATAATGGTATTTATGGATTCTTCCGTTTCTTCTTGGTAGAAAAGTTCCATATTTAAGGTTGATAACAAGTGCAGTGCTTAGAACAAACCTTAGAAACCAACCTGCTTTTGAAAAAAATGAGTTGTGTTACTTGCTGAACGCCGCTCATACATAGAAGGAAGAAATATATTGGTTAACCCCTCCAGTAACGTAAGGTCTCGTAACTTTAACCCTGTTACTTACTGAACGCCGCTCGTACATAGAAGGAAGAAATATATTGGTTAACCCCTCCAGAAACGTAAGGTCTCGTAACTTTAACCCTTAACCCGAAACATTGGTCTCTCAGACCCCTCGTTTATTTTAAATGTCGAGTGTGGCAGCACTGTAAAAAAGGGCTGCTTCACTTTCCCAGTACTTTCACCCCAATACTTGCCGCGTGTAAAGCAGAAGTCAACAACCAGTTTTACTTCATCGGTGAAGACATACAGAGTATTATGTAGAGGAGTGCGCGAAGTTGTGTGCCTGAGACACCGCATGCTTCGCATTACGTACAAGAATTTGAAAGGTTCAATAGACAGCATGTTTCTAATTACGACATATTCTGCTTTCTGTTGCTGTTGTTTTATAGCGTATTCTTGTATGCGTGAATTTATGTCATATTTCAGGTAGAATATGGATCGACTTTCTAAGAAGAGTAACATATTTGCAGCTAATCCAGATTTGGAAGCTTGAGTGCAAGCGCAGTTAGGGATTTAGATGAAGAGTTAAATGGGTCGATGACGACACATTTGACGATTCTGTTGATGATCCAGATGTCGCGATAGGTGATAGTCACCATGAAACACAGAGTCATACTAATGAACTAAATTTTTTATTGGAAGAATAGCCTGGAGCGGTCTATACTACAGATAATACCTCTTAGCAAAGACAGTACTTTTATGGTAAAAATAATTCCCAATGGGAACGTACTGAGTCTGTTAGAAAGACAAGAACACCAGATCACAACATTCTGAAAGGTGGAATGCTTGTCCTAACAGCCAAAAGTCGAAGTTTGTGACGAAGTCTTACTAAATCTTAAATATGTGAGAATTTATTTGGAGATGACAGTTTTACATAAAAACGTGAAACTGAATACGATAAGGGCAAACTGGTAGGAAACAACTAATCTGAGATACTGACAACGCTGAAATCAAAGCTTTCATACGCCTTCTAAAGATGACATCAGTATTCAAATCGTCTCGTGAAGATATGTTGTCTCTTTTCGAAAAGGATCTGACAGGTCGTCCTATATTTGTGGTGACAGTGTCGGTAAAGCACTTTGAAATACTTCTAAGCAGCCTGAGACTTAACGATGCGACTACCAGAGACGAAAGAGAGAAGTCAGATCGTGTATCTGCTGTACCAGACATTTTTGAGAAATTCGTTTTCAATTCTCAGCAATTATACTGTGTAAAAGACAACGTTACAGTGGATGAAATGTTAGTACCATACAAGGGAAAATGTCCTTCGCACGTTTATACGGCTAGCAAACTAGCCAAATATGGCATAAAAATTACGTGCCTGGCAGACTCTGGAAGCACTTACCTCTTCAATGCCTACATATCCTCAGGGAATGATAGTGGTGGATGTGGTCTGACAGAAGAAGAGAAAAGGTTGCCAAACCGCCTCAGGCTGTTTTACGTCTGTGCAAACCAATAGAAGGAAGTAACATAAACATTACCGCTGACAACTGGCTTACATCTATAGAACTCATTCTTCAGCTGAGAAAGAGAGGACTAACATACACAGGAATGGTCAGAAAGAACAAACACGAAATTCTCCAAGAGTTTTTGGCTGATAAAAGAAGGCCCGTTCGGTCAGCATTATATTGATTCTCTGAGAGTACAACACTGGTTTCATTTGTTCGTAAGAGAAACAAAGCAGTAATTCTTGTATCGTCAATGCATCATTCCATTAAAAATAATACCATAAAAATAAGCCAGAAATTATTTGTTACTACAATGCAACGAAATTTGGAGTAGATTTGCTCGACATGAAATGTGCCAATTATTCGTCAACCAGACGTATAACACGCTGGCCAATGGCAGTGTTTTACTCACTTGTAAACATCAGTTGCGTGAACAGTTTTGTTCTGTATTTGTGCTACAGAGGAAACCCGATGCTATCTTGTCTCAAATTCCCAAAAGGCTGGCCTTGGAGCTCTTAGAGCTACAACCAAGAAGACGCCTGTAAATTCAAAATTTACCAATAAATATCAAGTAAATGATCCACAAAGTTTTTGGAGACACTCAGCAATCAAGAGAAGGCATACCAAGTGATAGACTGGACAAAAGGAAGAAGTGTATGAAGTGCCCTGCGTCCAAGAACAGGAAAACGGCCTTTATGTGCATCAGATCTGGTCACCCAGTTTGCCTGGAATGAATCAGAAAGATGTGTGTCGACTGTGCAAAAGAGATGTGATTTAATATTTCAGTTCAGTTGATTATTATCTTTTTTTACATTTTCTGCAATATTTTATTTATATTTAGTAATATTTTGTCTGGTATAACAGTGATGAAAATCATATGAAAGCTGACACTGAATGACTGCACATACTTGTGATATTTCGTGTTTATTTTAGATAATTTAAACAACAAAATGTTTATATGGACCGAAAAGTGTTAAATTTACTTAGAACATGAATTAACTGAGTATTAACTTGATTTCTGTCAACCTATGTGGAGTTCTGTGATATAAAATATTAGGTGCTCTGAGAAACATACAATAGTGGCTCTTTTTGTCTATTTATCCGCGGAATGCTACATTTGTTTATTCCCCCTTGTTTCCCATTCGCGAGCGGTGCGTGTGAAGGACAACTGTCGGTAAGGCCCAATATTAGCTCTAATTTCTCCTACTTTCATGTAGTGATCATGTCGCAAGACGTATGTATCTGGAACGTAAGCACTCGGAATTTGTGTGGCAACCACTCTGTAAAGCACAACGCCTCTCTTATCTACATCTACATTCATACTCCGCAAGCCACCCAACAGTGTGTGGCGGAGGGCACTTTACGTGCCACTGTCATTACTTCCCTTTTCTGTTCCAGTGCGCGCTCGAATCTCTCTAATTTTACACTCGTGATCTCCTCGGGAGGTATAAGTAGGGGGAAGCAGTATATTCGATACCTCATCCAGAAACGCACCCTCTCGAAACCTGGCGAGCAAGCTACACCGCGATGCAGAACGCCTCTCTTGCAGAGTCTGCCACTTTAGTTTGCTAAACATCTCCGTAACGCTATCACGCTTACCAAATAACCCTGTGACGAAACGCGCCGCTCTTCTTTGGATCTTCTCTATCTCCTCCGTCAACCCGATCTGGTACGGATCCCACACTGATGAACAACACTCAAGTATAGGTCGAACGAGTGTTTTGTAAGCCACCTCCTTTGTTGCTGGACTACATCTTCTAAAGACTCTCTCAACCTGGTACTCGCCTTACCAACAATTAATTTTATATGATCATTCCATTTCAAATCGTTCCGCACGCATACTCCCAGATATTTAACAGAAGTAATTGCTACTAGTGTTTGTTCCGCTATCATATAATCATACAATAAAGGATCCTTCTTTCTATGTATTCGCAATACATTACATTTGTCTATGTTAAGGGTCAGTTGGCACTCCCTACACCAAGTGCCTATCCGCTGCAGATCTTCCTGCATTTCGCTACAATTTTCTAATGCTGGAACATCTCTGTATACTACAGCATTATCCGCGAAAAGCCGCATGGAACTTGCGACACTATCTACTAGGTCATTTATATATATTGTGAAAAGCAATGGTCCCATAACACTCCCCTGTGGCACGTCAGAGGTTACTTTAACGTCTGTAGACGTCTCTCCATTGATAACAACGTACTGTGTTCTGTTTGCTATAAACTCTTCAATCCAGCCACACAGCTGGTCTGATATTCCGTAGGCTCTTACTTTGTTTATCAGGCGACAGTGCGGAACTATATCCAACGCCTTCTGGAAGTCTAGGAAACTAGCATATACCTGGGAGACTGTATCTAATAATTTCTGGGTCTCATGAACAAATAAAGCGAGTTGGGTCTCACACGATCGCTGTTTTCGGAATCCATGTTGATTCCTACAGAGTAGATTCTGGGTTTCCAAAAACGACATGATACTCGAGCAAAAAACATGTTCTAAAATTCTACAACAGATCGACGTCAGAGATATAGGTCTATAGTTTTGCGCATCTGCTCGACGACCCTTCTTGAAGGCTGGGACTACCTGTGCTCTTTTCCAATCATTTGGAACCTTCCGTTCCTCTAGAGACTTGCGGTACACGGCTGTTAGAAGGGGGGCAAGTTCTTTCGCGTACTCTGTGTAGAATCGAATTGGTATCCCGTCAGGTCCAGTGGACTTTCCTCTGTTGAGTGATTCCAGTTGCTTATGATGTGTGCCACAGGAGTTTGGTAAGCATCTCATAGCAATGTTCTCGTGATCGCTATATCTGCATCTACATTCTCCGTAATACACAGTAAAGCGTATGGCGATTGTTCTCCTACTACATTCGCTTATTTAGTAGGGTAACAGTTACCGTCTGCAAGCTGCGATACGCACCCTGACTTCCTTATATTATTCCAATTATCCCCACACGCAATCTACAATGTGTGCGGCCTTCCTTGACTACAAGTTCTCTAAATTGACTCATCAAGATATCCTAAGAACTGGGTCATCTTTGTACCAAAGATATACATTCACGTTACAAGAGCATCACTTTTATATGGACTATAGCGACATTTACGAGCATAGCAACACCCATCTAAATTCGTTCGACGTCTATTAAACGATGACTGTTAAATTAACTCCTGACGAAACACTCCGCTCCTCTAAGTATCTTCTCTATCTCTATTATCAATCCTACCTTATAAGTGTATCACACTGGCTAGGAGCACTCAAATTTTGGTCGAACTAGTGTTTTCTCAGCCACCTATTTCATGGATGAAATACGATTGCTTAAGATTCTGCCAATGAATCAACGCCCGCCATCTAATTTTCCTGTAACTAATTTTATGTGGTTTATTTTTTTCTGCTTACAAAGACGTGTAGCGTGGTATGTAAAAGGGCAACATTTTCTGGTCGAAAAGGCGTGAAATGTTGCGCAACGCGATTACCATTCCGTTGCGGCGTGCAGACATTTGGCAGACAGATTAATGGCTGCCCGGCCATATTGGTCACAGGGGGCGTTATTGCGACGGGTACGTGTCGCTAGTGAACGCACGGCCCGTCTGCAATGCTGGCGCTTATGTGGCTGTTTTTACAAGCTGTCTCCGTTACCCCTTGTATGTACTGCTGTTGTATTCACGTCGTAAGTTTCGTCTGTTGGAGCATGTTTTGTGCACGCTCTTCGTCTCTTTACATCCATTTGAACCTGTTTTCTGTTTCAGTCCATTCAACTTAACAATATTTAGTCCCTCTTCCTTCGTCCCCCCTCCCTCCCCCACAAGCCACCCCCCCCCCCCCCCCACACACACACACATACATTCAATTTTCTCTATCGCCAAATAACCTATTCTTTGATGCTTCAGAATCATGTTCGAAGGTGGCTACACTGAGTCACAGCGCCAGAGATTGCGCCAAAGAGTATTATTTAGCCGTCTCCACTGGCAGTTGCAGCTGAGAAGTTGCTGTGGGCAGTTGTAGTTCTGAGGTAGGCGCGATCAGTGCGTGTTGAGACGATGTCGATAGAGTACTAGTTGTGAGCATGTCGTGTGCAGTTGTTCTGTTGGGCAAGACACCATATGTTGTTCGATTGGGGATGTTGTAATGATCAGAGTGTATTTTTTCGTCAATATGTATGAAGATAAAGAAATGTTTTTATTTTAAATGTGCTAAATAACAATGCCTCTTGGTCACAGTTTCAGTCAACAAAGCATCTGGCTCGTGTTCTCGTATTAGACTCTAATTCTGGTTTCTATATGCAATTATAGTATTTCTGTTTTTTTAATTACTTCTGTGTAAAGAGTGTTTAAAATATCTTGTCTTATCGTGAAAGAACCGTGCCAGATGTGTACGTTGAATCACACTTCCACATACAGAACAGTTACATTTGTGCTTTGTTGTTTCTTAGCTTTTATAGTTGCTGGGGACTTAATTAATTAATTGTGTTAATGGAAATTCCCTTTCATTCTTTGTTGTTATTCTGTGCAGTCAGATTGCGGAGTAATACTAATCAGAACCAACCGGTTACGAGACTTCGTAATCGGACAAACAGCGACAAAAATTAAAATTATTAGCATTCTATTTAATTAAGCCCCCATGCAATGTGTTCCGTCAGTTTGCTCACTCCGTTAATCAACTTTTGCCATGAAGCACTTTTTCCCTCAGTTCGATTCAGCACCTACTCATTAGTTATGCAATCTATCCGTTTAACGCCCAGCGTTATTTTGTAGTACACATATTAAAATCGCCTACTCTCTTCCTCGTCTGTACTGTCCTTCCTCCAAGTTTCACTTAACGCAACGCTACTCTCCAAATATAAATTTTCATAAAAGACTTCAAAACACATTTATATTCACTGTTAACTAATGTTCCTTTTTCGGTAAAACTTTTCTTCCTTTCGTCAGGCTGCATTTTATAACCTCATTACTTATGTCCTCGTGATTTACTTTGCTGTCTATTTCTACATACATTTCCCTTCCAGTTCGACTCGCAAACAGAGCGAAAAACGACTGTCTAAATGCATCTGTACGAGCCTTACTTGTCTTATCTTCGTGCTTCTTATGCGAAACGTACGTTAGCGGCAGTAAAGTCGTTCTGCAGTAAGCCTCAGATGATGGTTCTCTAAATTTTTACACTAGCGTTTCGCTAAAAGAACGTCATCCATCAGCGATTCGCATTTGATTTCAAGAAGTATCTCCGTAATACTCGCTTGTTGATCGAACCTACTGGTAACAAATCTAGCAGCCTGCCTCTGAACTGCCTCTACGTCTTCCTCCTTAAACAGCTGTTGGCGATCCCTAACACTTGAGTAGTACTTAAGAACTGGTCGCAATAGCGTTCTGTAAGCCGTCTCATTTACAGATGAATCACAATTACCCAACTCTCAATTAACCGAAGTCGACCATTCGCTTCTCCTACTACCGACCTCACGTATTCATTCCACTTCATACGGCTTTCCAACATTAACCCTAGATATTTAACAGATGTGATTATGCCAACATTATGGGATTGTTTTTCTTACTCATCTTTTTCTACGTTTGGGCAAGATTCCATTCGTTACTCTAGCTAGAAATTTGCCTAATCCATCTTGTATTTCCTACAGATACTGAATAACAACACCTTCTGGAATACCATAGCGTCATCAACAAACACCCCCTGACTGCTTCTCACTCTGTTCGCCATATCATTTATCTACTCTAGCAAGGTGCATTCCACTGACCCCTGGTCACAGGAGAGCCCGTAAAGCCTGGTGCCAAGAACACAGTACATGGTCATTGGAACAGTGGTCACAGGTTATTTTTACGGACGCGTGCAGGTAGAGTCTGAACAGTGATCCTAGCCGAGTTTCCATCTGGCGTGAACCAGGAACCAGATACCAACCCCTTAATGTCCTTGAAAGGGACCTGTATGGAGGTCGTGGTTTGGTTGTGTGGGGTGGAATTATGACTGGTGCACGTACACCTCTGCATGTATTTGACAGAGGAACTGTAACAGGTCAGGTGTATCGGGACGTCATTTTGCACCAGTATGTCCGCCTTTTCAGGGGTGCAGTGGGTCCCACCTTCCTAATGATGGATGATAACACACGGCCCCAACAGCCGTCGTGGAGGAGTTGCTTGAAACAGAAGATATCAGGCGAATGGAGTGGCCTCCCTGTTCTCCAGACCTAAACCCCATGGAGCACGTCTGGAATGCTCTCGCTCGACGGATCACTGCACGTCTTCAAACTCCTACGACACTTCAGGAGCTCCGGCAGGCAATGGTACAAAAATGAGAGGCTATACCCTAGCAACTGCTCGACCAACTGATCCAGAGAATGCCTGTGTACTTGTGCATGGTGACCATATTCCATATTGGTGTCGGGGTACATGAGCAGGAAACAGTGGCGTTTTGGTAGCGCATGTGTTTCGGGATGGTTTTCTCAACTTATCACCAATACAGTGGACTTACAGATCTGTGTCGTGTGTGTTCCCTATGTGACTATTCTATCAGCGCCAGGTTAGTGTAGTGCCACGTTGCGTGGCACCACATTCTGCAATTATCCTTAATTTATGAGTGGATATTGATAATATGTGCTGCTGTATCACACATCGCTAAGGCACTCCTGACGTTACACTTTTCTCCGAAGAACACTCGCAATTGAGGACAATATTCTGCAAGTCTTCGTACCACTCCTGTATCTGGAAACCTATTCCAGGTACTCGTCCCTTCGTCAACAGCTTGTAGTGGGGCACCGTATCAAACGCTTCCTGAAAATCTAGAACTATGCAGTCTGCTCATTGTTCTTCATACGTGGCTCGCAGGATATCCTGCGAGGAAAGAGCAAACTGCTTTCAAAATTTGTACTGATTCCGTCTCAAGGAATTTTATTATATTCAGACACAGAATACGTTTGAGAATTCTGCAGCAAACCGATGTCAAGCATATTGGTCTTCAACTTTGCTGGTCCGTTCTTTTACCCTTCTTGTATATAGGACTCACCTGCAATTTTTCCAATAGTTTTGGACGTTTCGCTGGGCGAGAGATTGACGATAAACGCAAGCTAAGTAAAGGGCCGATAACGTAGAGTGGTCTGTGAAACCACATTCCGAGTCTATCTGGAGCTCGTCCCTTTTTTCCTTTTTTTTTCAAGTCTTTCAGTTGCTTCTTTACGCCAGGAATTCCTCCATATGGGAATGTGTCCGATGGACAAGCGATTGGATACTTGTTCGATTCTCCTGCATGACTGACTTCTTAAACGCGAACTTTAAAACTTCAGTTTTCCTTTTACTGTCTTCTATTGTCACTCCATACTCGTCAACGTGTGACTGAATACAAGCCTTCGACTCGCTCAGCGTTTCACGTAGGACCAGAATTTCTTCTGGCCCTGGGCAAGATCTCTAGCTATGTTACAACGATGGTAGTGATCTGTTTTCATACGCTGCAATTTCTACTAACTTTTGACTATCGTCACTTGTGCGTTTTTCTTTGAACTGAGGGTACAACCACCTCTGCTTTCACAGCGTTTTCCAAATTCTACTAGCAAACTGCAGTGTATCTTTTCCGTCTATAATCCACTAACTCGGAACGCAAAACGCAATTGGGAATCCGCTTAAACTTTGTTCATAATCCCTCTACATCCATCATAATGGAACTAAAACTAATGGTGGAAGTAGTAAGCTGTCCGACTCTTCCTGGATAGAACTCTGCCGGAATTTCAGTAGTAATCACCTATACGATGCACAACACCTCTCTTGTAACGCCTGCCACTGGAGTATTTATAGCATCTCGGAAACGCTCTCACGCCAACTAAAAGATCCTGTGACGAAACACGCCCCTGTTTTTTGGATCTTCTCTGTCTCTTATATCTGTCCTACCTGGTAAGGGCCCCACACTTGTGAACAGAACTCAACAATCAGTCGAACAACAGCTGAGTTGCAATTCCTTATAGTTCTTCCTATAAATCTCTGACGTCAGCTGTTCCTACTATTTCTTTTATGAAATCATTCCACTTAATGTCGGCCTGGATAGTTACTACTAGATATTTTACGGAATATAGGGTTTTGAGCAATTTTCCATCAATAGTATTTTTATTGTACAGTAGTGGGTTTCTTTTCCCACGTATGTTTCATTTATTTACGTTCATGGTCAAGTGACAATGTTAGTAACGTCTGGCCAGAATTTTACTTATAGTTGAGCGCAGCATTCGAAATCCAAATAAAGAGTGCAATAGAATCTTACAGACAGGAAGAGAATGAATCGTGTGTGGAGGCCTGTGCCAATCACTTCCATGTAGTATCAACCAACGAACACCCTCCAGACAGCGGCATGACGTGGGACGGGAGGGGTGGGGTTTTGGGAGGACGGGGTGGAGAGCGGGTTGCCAGGGGGGGCGTGGCCCCGGGCGGCACAAATGAAGGGGCGGCAGGTAGCGGCCAAGCGCGATAATCCAGTCTGCATGCTCATTAGATTAGTTACCGCAATGTCATCACGACTACATAGGCATTTACCGAGCGAGTTGGTGCAGTGGTTAACACACTGGACTAGCATTCTGGAGAACGACGGTTCAAACTCGCGTCCAGACATCCTGATTTGGGTTTTCTGTGGTTTCCCTAAATCGCTTCAGCGGGTGTGCTGTTTCAAAAGTCTAATCAGGAAGCATCGCGTTTCTTTACCGCTTGAGCGACGCCAGGTAAGATACGTTAATATATATGTTTATTTATTTGTAGTATGTTAAGTGGACACTTATTATTCAAAACGATTTTGTTTCTTTTCTTTCATGTCGAGCGTGGCAGCAAGATGATCCAGTGGAGACTCCAGACGCGGCGGACGACGAGAGCTAACCACTATTGCATCGTAGTCGACGGTCGACGGCCAACGGCTGGAAGAACTGTTGAAACATCATGCTGACCGTTATTGAAATATGTTTTTATGTTTTTTTTTTAATAAAATGATAGGGAGTTCAGTATTGAATATGGAATGATAAAGTTTGTAATTGGATGTCAATTGGTTATCAACTGTTAAATAAACTTCGAGTCGGGAGTTAAAACAGTCAGTTGACTCTGTTGTTACGACATACATCGTAAATATTACCTATGTGTGAAATTTGCAAATTTTATTAAAATTCAGACTTCTTCAAGAGATTCTGGCAGAATTTTATCAGGAATGTGGACGATCTTCAATAATTAACTAGTTTAAAGTTTTATTAATGAGAAGTCGACACGTATTGACATATTGAAAATAATCGATACTGTGAAGTGTATTAAAATTCTGTTTTAAAACTTTATCGGTGATTGTGGTCAAGAAGATCGGTTTTAAAGTGGAATATTTCGTTACATATGAACAAAATTGATTCTTTGGTGACATTAATTAATTATTTAAGGAAAAATTAGGAGAATTTCTATTTATTCTGGCAAAGATATCAAGGAGTGTCAGACCCCACAACGAACGTATAGAAACTCTGTGACTCTGCTGACCTGTCAAAATTTTTTTTACGATAAAATTTTTCTATAACCGGGACTGCTGAATTTTTCTGCGTCTATCCTTATCTTCTACGTTGAATCTGCTCCAGCTTAATGTTTTCTTTATGGATTTTTCAAGTAACTGCGAAAAGAACTTATAATTTGATTAGCGGCGGACCGTCGATATTGGGTACACGGTTAGGCTGTTGTGAAGGCTGTTGGTTTGCAGATTGCCTTTCGTTCCCCTGTTGCAGACATAGTTGCTGATTTGCTGCGACAGGATGTACGGTTCAGCGCAACGGAAGGCAATTTTTATCCATATTCTGCCAATGCTATTTTACACTTTGAATAGGTACACTTTTCAAAAGAACTCTAAGTGATAAAACAATGAAATTTTTAAAACATATATGCCTAAATTTACAAGTAAAATGAACATAATACCACTTATGGTTTTGAAGAAAAAAAATCGTTCTTTGACTGGTAAAATTTAACTTTTCTTTGTACGTTAATTATTACAAAAAAGTTTCTGATTGTTTGGTGGTTCTCAATTTACTTGTAATAACTTATTACCATCTGCAGTACAAATTGACCAAATTTCATTAGTTTATCAAACAATGGTATCTGAAAGTAAAAAACAATGTAGTTTTGAGAATCATCCAATTGCAAACATTAGTATAGTTGTTGATGAGAATTACTTACCACTAATGTTTTCCTGCACCATACTGAGCATCATCTGAATCATACTGATCTTCTTCTCTTCTCTTGGTCCCTCTTCTTTTATGTCTGGCTTCTTTTGTGCATTTTAAATTAGCAATATCTGCTTTGTGGATTCTCTCTTTATCTATTTGCACCAAGGATTTTGCAGTATTTCCACTAGCTTTTAAGCCCAATAGCTCCAAAACATCCAGTTTTCTAATTACCTCATCATTGAAGCTTAAAACAGCATCATAAACACCAAATTTGAGGGTTGTAAGCTGAACAAATACAGTTTTCGGTAACCGGTTCCAAATGACAGAATTCACACATTCATTTAAATTCTGGGTTTTCCTATGAAGACATTTCTTCAAAAAGGTATCTTTACAAAGGTCTCTAAATATGGGTTTAATTTCATTCATTACTGATGCAGGTAAAGAATGTTTGTGGTCATTTCTGGCACTTCTCCTGTACTTGCACCGTGTCAGGATCATTCGGAGAAAGAGCGTGCACTGGATTTTCATTTGTGGAAAGCTTATGGAAAAAGATAATCCATACAGCTTTCTTCATGTTTTCAAAATTCTCTGCATTTCTTCTTATGGCCAAGCCAACAGCAGTATCTTCAGCACACATTGTTGTTGTTGTTGTCTTCAGTCCTGAGACTGGTTTGATGCAGCTCTCCATGCTACTCTATCCTGTGCAAGCTGCTTCATCTCCCAGTACCTACTGCAACCTACATCCTTCTGAATCTGCTTAGTGTACTCATCTCTCGGTCTCCCTCTACGATTTTTACCCTCCACGCTGCCCTCCAATGCTAAATTTGTGATCCCTTGATGCCTCAAAACATGTCCTACCAACCGATCCCTTCTTCTAGTCAAGTTGTGCCACAAACTTCTCTTCTCCCCAATCCTATTCAATACCTCCTCGTTAGTTACGTGATCTATCCACCTTATCTTCAGTATTCTTCTGTACCACCACATTTCGAAAGCTTCTATTCTCTTCTTGTCCAAACTAGTTATCGTCCATGTTTCACTTCCATACATGGCTACACTCCAAACAAATACTTTCAGAAACGACTTCCTGATACATAAATCTATATTCGATGTTAACAAATTTCTCTTCTTCAGAAACGCTTTCCTTGCCATTGCCAGTCTACATTTTATATCCTCTCTACTTCGACCATCATCAGTTATTTTACTTCGTAAATAGCAAAACTCCTTTACTACTTTAAGTGTCTCATTTCCTAATCTAATTCCCTCAGCATCACCCGATTTAATTTGACTACATTCCATTATCCTCGTTTTGCTTTTGTTAATGTTCATCTTATATCCTCCTTTCAAGACACTGTCCATTCCGTTCAACTGCTCTTCCAAGTCCTTTGCCGTCTCTGACAGAATTACAATGTCATCGGCGAACCTCAAGGTTTTTACTTCGTCTCCATGAATTTTGATACCTACTCCAATTTTTTCTTTTGTTTCCTTTACTGCTTGCTCAATATACAGATTGAATAACATCGGGGATAGGCTACAACCCTGTCTCACTCCCTTCCCAACCACTGCTTCCCTTTCATGCCCCTCGACTCTTATAACTGCCATCTGGTTTCTGTACAAATTATAAATAGCCTTTCGCTCCCTGTATTTTACCCCTGCCACCTTTAGAATCTGAAAAAGAGTATTCCAGTCAACATTGTCAAAAGCTTTCTCTAAGTCTACAAATGCTAGAAACGTAGGTTTGCCTTTTGTTAATCTTTCTTCTAAGATAAGTCGTAAGGTCAGTATTGCCTCACGTGTTCCAACATTTCGACGGAATCCAAACTGATCCTCCCCGAGGTCTGCATCTACCAGTTTTTCCATTCGTCTGTAAAGAATTCGCGTTAGTATTTTGCAGCCGTGGCTTATTAAACTGATAGTTCGGTAATTTTCACATCTGTCAGCACCTGCTTTCTTTGGGATTGGAATTATTATATTCTTCTTGAAGTCTGAGGGTATTTCGCCTGTCTCATACATCTTGCTCACCAGCTGGTAGAGTTTTGTCATGACTGGCTCTCCCAAGGCCGTCAGTAGTTCTAATGGAATGTTGTCTACTCCGGGGGCCTTGTTTCGACTCAGGTCTTTCAGTGCTCTGTCAAACTCTTCACGCAGTATCGTATCTCCCATTTCGTCTTCATCTACTTCCTCTTCTATTTCCATAATATTGTCCTCAAGTACATCGCCCTTGTATAAACCTTCTATATACTCCTTCCACCTTTCTGCCTTCCCTTCTTTGCTTAGAACTGGGCTGCCATCTGAGCTCTTGATATTCATACACGTGGTTCTATTCTCTCCAAAGGTCTCTTTAATTTTCCTGTAGGCAGTATCTATCTTACCCCTAGTGAGATAAGCTTGAACATTTTTAGTTTTTTCATCAACAATTATATTTCCAGTTATTGATTACAGCAATGTTATCCTACGTGGCCAATCTCAGGAAAGCTAACGGCGTCTGGAACTAGTTATGAGTGCCTGCGTTCGTTATACCTGTGACGTTCGGCTCTTTGATCATGTATCACCATCATATGCACAGCCCTCCTGGTTGTGTGCAGACAAGAGCAGAGATTTCTATGCCTCTGTCTTCTCTACTGTGTTATCAACCGACACTGTCCTTTCTCCTCGGCCTTAGCGTTCTTATTTGGAAAACATGGTGAAAATTCCAGTTCCCATCATAGCAAAATCCTTTCTGTGCCACTCCATCGATCAGCTACTTTCTCGAAGTCCTTCTCGGTAAATCGAACCAGAATCTGAAATAACCTCCCGCATCACATTAGAGAAATGGATAACTTCTCCTACTTCAAAAGACAGTTAATGACATATCTACTAAAGCAACAATAAGGATTATCATTGTCCCTGTAGACGCTCGTTTCGCCGGTACAGATTCTTCGCTGGTGCAGTCTCCTTAAATTTTCTTTTCTCAGAACTTGCTATATCAGAAACATCTACCACGTACACCTACAAATGTTTTGTACCTGTCACTATCATTATCGTTATTATTATTATTATTATTATTATTATTATTATTATTACTATTGTCACTACTAGTGGCAGGAGCTACAGTAATGCAAGTACTGCCAGTATTAACTTTATTAGTTCATAGTATTATTTATTCACATTGACACTACACGCACATCATTGTTTACAATATCAAAAATGTTAATTTTAGGAAATTATGATGTAAAAAGGTACTTGTAAAAATAATTCAAATAATGCATGCACTATAATTTACTTTGTTAAATGCTGTTCAGTACAAAAAGTCACCTGCACAAACGTTAAGACTGTCTGTGCTTTGGGTGACACGAAATGAATGTAGTTAACAACTGCAACCGTTAGAACTGGATGACAAAGGAATTGTAATAAGCAAGCGAACAAAGTAAACAAACTCTAGGAATTAGTCTTCTTATCGAGTCATGTTTGTTTAAAAAAAACTACGCAACTTCCCATAACTTCTTTTCTTGCTCATTTTGTCTCCTCAAAAATGGCAAAGACGTGTCTTATCAGTTTCTCTCCATCAAAACCATTTTTGTAAAATTTTACGATTTTACCGACGCCTATAGAATGTCCACGAGTAAATTTTTCAAACGATTAAAAAAAAGAAACTTGCAGAATGAGTGTCGAATCTTCTCTTGACAGGTGCAATCAACTAGCTGAAAACTTTAGTATATGATTTCCTTAAAAATCCTTGAAGCGTTTTGAATCTGATGTATTCTTTACTATCTCGATCGAGGCGTTTTGGAGTTTTGTGCTAACGCAGAAGCTCAGGTTTCTGAAGATCAAAATCTGCAATCCCGTGATCACTTTTACTGCAAATTTTCTCAAATGTGTAATCACTCACTTTCGAAAATCCAAACTGAAGAAAACTACCATCTGTTCCCCATAGCCCGCAGGATGTCTACCCGTGCTCTAGATTGCGCAAGGGATTGTTATTAGGTCCTGTGAGTCTCTAGCCTGGAGGACATTCATTTTAGATTAAATGTTTCAGCCATCACGTGCTATGGAAACGGATTGACCGGCTTCCGCTCCGGGATCTTAAGAGTGTTCGGGGCACATGCTGGAGCACAAGAGGTGATGCATAAACATGTCACAAAATGATTACAAAGAAATTTTGACAACGCTAGAGAAGGCTAAAAACGGCAGAGGAAGGGAGACACGGGAATACAGACATAAAATAATTTATGACGTAGGCTGCAACTGCTACTGTGAAGCGAAGAGTTTGGCACAGGAAAGCAATTCGTGGTGGCCTACAGAAGTAGGCGAAACCTTTAACACACGAAACTCTGCACTAACTTTGTTGGGTGAAGTGCAATAATTTTCATTTCTATGTTTCCTGGGTCTCTGGCAACAGGAACTTCATGAAGTGAATGATGCACAAAATTATTTGTAAACGGGGTACTTCACCTAGCCCAGTGGGCCTAGAAAATTAGAGCCTTACAGATGGCGTTGGAAGAGAAGCAATGGAATTCGTCGACACAATTATGCTAAAAGCTTGTATGAAGAACTTGGCATTTCTGTTGAACCTCCAAGATGAAACAGGAGGAGCCACATTGCTGTCGGCGGAAGTAGAGGTGCAAGCACGTCATACGAAGACGATTCAAAACGAAAAGTGTTTTCTCCATTAGATAAAGAAACTTTTGAAATTCGAGAAACGTCCCAACAACTTCAGAATTTGGCCGAAAAACATGCCGTCCTTACGACCTGCAGTGATACTGGGCATTGACGATGAGGAACACAACTTCGACCAAGTTTCTCAAGATATCGACAGAAGAGTTTAATCTTGAGTGACTGCATCTACCAGATTTCATAGCTACAATAGACTATAAGGAAGAACTTATTGACTCCGTCCACTGGGCTTATTAAAGTTTGTTTTCAGTCCAGGGTTGAAAAAAGCTTACGTTATGTACCTGTAGTTACAATGCTGAGAATTTTATTCAAAGTTGTCATAGGCAATGTTAATTGTCAGAAAAGCTTCACTAAATTGAAAGTGATTTAAATTATTTAAGGTCAACAATGTCAGCGTGGAAAGTAACAAATCTAGCTATCGTGGCACTCGAGCAAGAGGTACGAATTAACACTGAGAATGTATCAGAAATTTTGCGTTGCAAAAAACACGCAAAGTAAAATTTTAATTTAAAAATGACGTTTTGTTTAGAACCCATTTGAAATAGTGACAAAGTATCAGAGGTTTCTTTCCAATTCTTCGCATGCATTTTACAGTCATATAAAGTAAGTCAGTGCTTGCATTAACTTTCTGGTACTAGATATGGTTGGACTGATTACTTTATTTCAGGTTCATTTGTGAATACGTTCTAGGATTTGAAAAGAGAGTCTTACATTCTAGCAAAACTTATCCTTTCTGTGGGGGAGAACACGATTTACACTGCGAAAATAATTTTGCATTCTGTTAAATATACGCACATCAAAAAAGTTTTGCATCACCTCGGCTCCGAGAGTTCCGGAAACTGTGCAGAAAATTGGAATAGAGATCAACATAAACATCATTTCCGCCCCTGTGTGAGAACCACATTTTGCATGTTGTACCACAATACAGCTAGACCTTCAGAGGTGGTGGTCCAGATTTCTGTACACACCGGTACCCTAATACCCAGTAACAAGTCGTAGTGCATTGATGCATCCCTGTATTCGTAGTGGCATACTATCCACAAGTTCATTAAGGCACTGTTGGTCCAGATTGTCCCACTACTCAACGGCGATTCGGCGTAGATCCCTCAGAGTGGTTGGTGGGTCACGTCATCCATAAACAGCCCTTTTCAGTCGATCCCAAGCATGTGCGATACGGTTCATGTCTGGAGAACATGCTGCCCATTCTAGTCGAGCGATGTCGTTATCCTGAAGGAAGTCATTCACAAGATATGCACAATGGCGGCGCGAACTATCGTCCATGAAGACAAATGCCTCGCCAATATCTGCCTATATGGTTGCACTATCGATCGGAGGATGACATTACGTATTGTACAGCCGTTACGTCGCCTTCCATGACCACCTGCGGCGTATGTCGGCCCACATACTGCCACCGCAAAACAGCCGCGAACCTCCACCTTACTGCAATCACTGGACAGTGAGTCTAAGGCGTTCAGCCTGACCGGGTTGCCTCCAAACACGTCTTCGACGATTGTCTGATTGAAGGCATATGCGACACTTATCGGTGAATACTACGTGATGCCAATCCTCAGCGGTCTATTCGGCATATTGTTGGGACCATCTGTACCGTGCTGCATGGTGTCGCAGTTGCAAAGATGGACCTAGCCATGGGCGTCGGGAGTGAAGTTGCGTATCATGCAGCCTATTGCGCACAGTATGAGTCGTAACAAGTCGTCCTGTGGCTGCACGAAAAGCATTGTTCAATATGGTGGCATTGCTGTCAGTGTTCCTCCGAGCCATAATCCGTAGGTAGCGGTCATCCGCTGCAGTAATAGCCCTTGGGCGGCCTGAGCGAGGCATGTCATCGACAGTTCCTGTCTCTCTCTGTATCTCCTCCGTGTCAAAAAAATATCGCTTTTGTTCTCTTCGAGACGCCTGGACTCTTCCCTTGTTGAGAGCCCTTCCTGGCACGAAGTAACAATGCGGACGCAATCGAACCGCGGTATTGACCGTCTAGGCGTGGTTGAACTACAGACAACACAAGCCGTGTACCTCCTTCCTGGTGAGATGACTGGAACTGATCGGCTGTCGGACCCTCTCAGTGTAATAGGCGCTGCTCATGTATGGTTGTTTACATCCTTGGGCGGGTTTAGTGACATCTCTGAACAGTCAAAGGGACTGCGTCTGTAATACAATAGCCACAGTCAACGTCTATCTTCAGGAATTCTGGGAACCGTGGTGATGCATAACTTCTTTTGATGTGTCTATGTTCAGGCTCCTCTTATATTTTTCGGTGCTCTATGAAAACGCTCCCTACTTCCAAATATATCAATCAGATCGAAGTCAGATAATGTGATATTTATTCTTACATCAAAAGAAACATCTAAAAGATGTTTTTTACTGAGGTAGTATCAGTTATGATCTACGTTTCACTCAAAACGGAGTAGGAGGCTTTCACACATTAATCTGATTTTGCGAAAGACAGACTGGAAAAATGTACACAGCACACCTGATGTCAATAAAAAATTTAATGTATTTTTTAAGACAGCCTACAGTTTCCAGTAAAAGCGTTCCGAAACAGGTTTAATAAATTTCATTTCGTTTAAACACAGCAGCCGGCCGCGGTGGCCAAGCGGTTCTAGGCGCTTCAGTCCGGAACCGCGCTACTGCTACGGTCGCAGGTTTGAATCCTGCCTCGGGCATGGATGTGTGTGATGTCCTTAGGCTAGTTAGGTTTAAGTAGTTCTAAGTTATAGGGGACTGATGACCTCAGATGTTATGTCCCTTAGTGCTCAGTGCCATTTGAACCATTTGAACCGAACGAATCGAAAACGCAGCAAACTTGTGTGTTCCTTTTTCCTTTTTTGAGAAGTCCGCGAGAACGTCCGCTGCCCTCGTCCCTGTGCTCCAGGTAACGTGAGTTGCAATCTGATTTGTTACGCAAAATAGTCTTAACGGAATCGTTAATTACACTTTTATTGAAGGTCCTAGGAATACTTAAAGATTGGCATTAAATCGCTACTACGCCACTTTAGCCCTATCTATAGATAAGCCAATTTTACCAGTCCAAAGCCTTCTTCAACGTACTATTACCTCTACAACCTAACACATGGCAACGAGCGAAGAGTAATGCCATGTATAAGTTAATACGCACTCACTCACTATCGATAATGAGAGCTGCAAAATTTTAAAAAAAGCTACCATTTGTTCCCCATACCCCACTGCAAATTTCCATGTGCTCTAGACTTCACAAGAGTTTCTCATTTGTTCCTCTACATCTCTAGTCTGAAGGAGATTCCCTTTAGAGTAAATGTTTCAGCCAACAAGTGCTGTGGTAAAAGACTGACTGACTTCCGCGCCAGTATGAGCACTGCTATTGCCTTCTGTTACCAGCTCTTTCCTCCTTGGTGTTTCTTCCTGGCATGACTCCTCACTACTATTATTTTCATTCTAACGCTACGGCAAGTTTATACATCAGTGTAAGCTCTTGTGAATGGTGAAATTCCCCTGAACCTAGTGTATCATGATTTAACTGAATTCATCCGATCACCTAGTGTTAAACCGACGTAGTAGAGCGTGACACTCTACAAGCAGACTGGATGTATCTCGTCTAAGGGAAGTGGAAATAGCGACTAAAATCCTATTCACAATTATTGACTTACGTAAAAGTAGTCCCCAAACTTAAATCAGAACAGCACACATTTTTGCTATGAAAGATCGTTCCCTGTAGGTGCAGATGTAGGAATTTTTACTTCTCATTGCATGAATCTGTACATTTTCTTTGTTGAAACTGTCTTAAATAGTATATGTTTTTCTCTAATCTCACGGACGACTCACGCTAACAAGTTAATACATAATCTTCGAAAAGGATTTGTTCAGCATAATGGAAAGCATAGAAGACACACAATAAAAATTGCAGATGGAAAGTAGATATTAACGTCTCTATCTTCTGATTGTAAGTATTAAGCACATATTGCAATTCATTTGTGGGCGGAAAATTTAGGCCTCGCACCGATTAGGAGAAATCCACGCTACGCAACTGGCCACAGAAAGGTTGCTGTGTGGTTGTAACCTTACTAGAGCCCACTATCGTGGATCTGTGGTGCACAAATGGAAGCATCCGTCAGCTATTAGGGATGAAAACGATGTCAGCCGACTAACGGTTTGGTCAGTGGTTATTGTTGGAGAACCTGGATTATCGGACATTGGCAACATAAGGTACACTACTGCTTATCAGGAAACAATGAAATGCGGTGACACCCATTACAGAATAGTTTTTGCGCTAACTCTGTGATAGTGAGTATCTGTGATCAAATAGACATGTTAAAGAAGGATATATGTGTGACATTTAACTATTATTACCGTGGTAAGTTGGACAAGATTATCACTGTGAAATACGGTGTCAATGCAAAGCTACCGTGTCTCCTACATGGTAATGACAATGTGACAGCAAAAAGAATTATTGGAAATCACTTCAGAGAAAAAAAAAATCTGTAATTAATAAAATGGAGGTGAAGCGTTCATTATTATTAGCGTATACTATCAACACGGGACAGAATCTGAAGTGAGAAGCAGTGATTAAACAACAACAAAATGGTTGAAATTTGTTAATATTATGAGATATTCTACTTCAACTTTGCAGTGAGGGTGGTCTTATAACATTAACGTTTTGCAGAGATACTATGATTTAGAGTTCATAATATACAGAAACAGATATGAAATACTCGTATTTGAATGATATTTCCGCCATTTTACTGTACAGACTTCTTTATTTTGTATTGCTATCATTTCAGCGTTCAGTCATTATCAAGTACAACAACGTTGGACATAAGCGTACTTTGTTAAGTGAAGTAATCTTCAACATCTACAAAACTGGGTGTCCAGGAGTGTACAAAAATACAGAATAACTTAACAAAGTATAATTGCATGCAACATCGTAGTACTTGGTAATGGCTTGAGGTCTAAATCATGACAGTAATAGGGAACTTCCTGGCAAATTAAAACTGTGTGCCGCACCGAGACTCTCACTCGGGACATTTGCCTTTAGCGGGAATACAGTCTACCAACTGAGCTACCCAAGCACGACTCTCGACCCGTCATAACAGCTTCAATTCTGCCAGTACCTCGTCTCCTACATTCCAAACTTCACAGAAGCTCTTCTGCATACCTTGCAGAACTAGCACTTCTGGAAGAAAGGATATTGCCGAGACATGACTTAGCCAAAGCCTGGGGGATATTTCCAGAATGAGATTTTCATTCTGCAGCGGAGTGTGCGCTGATATGAAACTTCCTGGCAAATTAAAACTATGTGCCAGACCAGACTCGAACTCGGGACCTTTGCCTTTTAAGGACAAGTGCTCTACCAATTCAGTAACAAGGAAGTTTGTACAGTCAAACGGTGGAAGTCATTCAAACACTATTACATGACTGTGGCTCAAAAATATGAGGAGATCATTAGAGATAAGATAATGCGGAGGCAGCAGTGAAAATGGTGGGGAATCACTAATAACTGTTGAAGTAACGTGCTTATATTTCGTAACAGAGTAATGTATCGGTCCACTAATAGACGTTACATAAGCAGGATCAAGAGTCTCCGGAAATTCTTGCCGTAGATATAACTATAGGCCTTTAGCGCACAATATAGCGTAATCAGTTTACGTAATGACTTTATTAAAAATGCTAACGAAATTCGCAAGATAAATCTGCGTCATTAAGGATGACTTAATACTGTTAAGCGCAGTGTGTAGTCGTCACACACGCACATACACATTTCGGGCGCTAATGACCGTAGCAGTTTTGCGCCCTAAAACCATAACAAAAGAAAAAACGCACGTACACACACAAACACACACACACACACACACACACACACACACATATGGAGATGGCACGCACACACGCTCGTCGCCGAGAGACAGATTTGGAGGTCTGACGGACGTAAACCTCTCACTGCTGGGAAAATAGCCAGGCAGATGAGCTGTTTTTTTGTATTTTTTGTTTTGATTTGAAGTTCTTTGATGTACTCTCTAGTAGAAATACGAAAAGAAATAAAAAATTAGTGTTGCACAAAAATTCTTGAATCTAAGGAGCATCCAATGATGAATCGAATTCCACTCCCTCCCAACATTATTAAATGCTCCCTAAAAAATATATACGTCATAACGGACCTGCAAGGAAACATTTTACTCTTCTCTAGATTCCCTACTTCTTCTATTAATACTATTTCATAAGCGTCTCAAACTGGCGAGCAATTTTCAAGTATCGGTAGCGCGAGCGTTTTATCAGCTGCCACATTTGTGAGTCTGCTGCATTTCATGACGACATGTACAATGAATCTCAGTCTGGCAGCTGCCTTACCTGCGATTAGATTTATCGCGTCCTTTCACTTTATATCGCTACGTGCACACAATACTAGATATACTGAAGAAACAAAATCACAACTCGAAGAAGGAGTTGTCCAACAGAAACGAAAGTTGGCACCCGTGTTTCTACATCTGAAAGATTGTCAGTTGAAATTGCTCACCAGTCGCATAAGAGTGGCGCTGGTAGCGCCAGTATGAGGAAGCAAATCAGATATGGTTTAAACATACGCTGTTACGGTCATGAGTGTTAGTTAGATTTTAGACAGCGTGCTGAGTTGACGTTAGTCACGAATGCGTTTAATGTGTCCAAGATGCCACTATCAGCACCTCAATGAGTGTGAATGAGGTCGTTTAATAGGGATACGAGAAGTTAGATGTTCCTTCTGCAATGTTCCAGAAATACCTGGCAGGAATGTAGCCACTCTACATGATTGCTGGCAGCGGTGGTCACGAGAATGTACGGTCGCAAGAAGATCGGTATCCGGCTGGTCACGTGGCACTACCGAGACGGAAGACCATCGTGTTCTGCTCAAGGTTCTGGCGCTTCGTACTGCATCTGCAGCGGGAACTTGAGCATCAGTTGGCACCACAGTGACACAACAAACTGTTACAAATCTGTTACTTCAAGGGCAGCTCCGAGATAGATGCCCTGTAGCGTGCATTCCTCTGGCCGCAAACCACCGTCATTTGCGACTTCAGTTGTGTCAAGCGAAAGCTCATTGGAGGGCAGGGTGGAGGTCTGTTGTGTTTTCTTATGATAGCTGGTTCTGCCTCGATGCCAGTGATGGCGGTGGGTTGATTAGATGGATGCCAGTTGAGGGCCTGCAACCAACCTGTCTGCATGCTAGACACGCTGGACCTACATCGTAAGTTATTGTCTGTGGTGCGATTTCGTATGGTAGCAGCAGCACTCTAGTGGTCATCACATTCACCCTGATTGATTGGTTATTCGGCATGTTGTGCTGCCATTCTTTAACAACATTCCAGGTGGTGTTATCCAACAGAATAACGCTCGCCTCATACCACTGTTGCAACCCAACAAGCTCTACATAGTTTTGACATGTTGTAGTTCACAAGATGTGTTTCCAATAGAGCACAGACGGGACTTTATGGACAACAGCGTCATCCGTAAACAGCATTGTCCCTGTATTGACCGACTAACTGCAACAGGCCTATACCACCATACCACAAACTGACATCGGATACATGTTAAAAACAACGCACGCACGTTTGCATGGTTGCATTCAACATTCCAGTGGCAAAGCCCATTATTAATGTGCCAGCATTTCACATTTGCAATGGCTCACCTCCAGCTTTCATTAACTAGCAAACTTGCAATGTTAATCAATCAAATACACTACCTAGACGTATGTATTCCCGAAATTTCATTACTCTGCACTAATAATTTTTTGGTGTGACGTTTTTTCCGTCATTATATACTGTGGGATGTAATAATTCTACGGGCCGCGCGGGCTAGCCGTGCGATCTTGGGCACCTTTTCCCTGTTCGCGCCGCTGCCCCGTCGAAGGTTCGAGTCCTCCCTCGGGCATGGATGTGTGTGTGTGTGTTATCCTTAGCGTAAGTTAGTTTAAGTAGTGCGTTAGCCTAGGGGCCGATGGTCTCAGGAGGTTGGTCCCATAGTCCTTACCACAAATTTACAATAATTCTACAGAACGTAACAAAGACACAACTGTTCTCTTTACAGGTTTGCCAGAAACTTTAGACCGTCAGGATCGTGGCACAGTCTACAGTGATGTAACACTAAATGTCTCGCACGTTCAAGAGTTCCAGCAATCGTTACTGGAACTGGATAGCCGCGAGCAGTTCGTTGTTATCGAAACGAAATAACTCTGTGACGAACCATCGAACATCACTAGTCCCTTACATCGATTTACTCAGAAAGTATCCCTGGACAACATCCACAAATTTTTTCGGTGGCGTTCTCACACACCTAAAAGCTGAAATACGTCTGCGCTACACGTGACAACAGTCTTTAGTAGCGAAATGAAGAGAACTTAATTTATTTTCTTTATTTCCATTCGCCAAAGGACAACAGGAATTTTCAGTTATCGGACGTGTTGTAGAAAACTACGCTACTGGCCATTAAAATTACTACACCAAGAAGATATGTAGATGGGAAACGGGTATTCATTGGACAAATATGTTATGCTAGAACTGGCAAGTGATTACATTTCATGCAATTTGGGTGCATAGATTCTGAGAAATCAGTATCCAGAACAACCACCTCTGGCCGTAATGACGGCCTTGATACACGGGGCATTGAGTCAAACAGGGCTTGGATGGCGTGTACAGGTACAGCTGCCCATGCAGCTTCAACACGATACAATTCATCAAGGGTAGTGACTGGCGTATTGTGTCGAGCCAGTTGCTCAGCCACCATTGCCAACTTTTTCAGTTGGTGAGAGATCTGGAGAATGTGCTTGCCAGGGCAGCAGTTGAACATTTTCTGTATCCCGAAAGGCCCCTACAAGACCTGCAACTTGCGGTCGTGCATTATCCCGCCGAAATGTAGGGTTTCGCAGCGATCGAATGAAGTGTAAGCCACAGGTCGTAACACATCTGAAATGTAACGTCCATAGTTCAAAGTGCGATCAGTGCGAACAAGAGGTGACCGAGACGTGTATCCAATGGCACCCCATACCACCACGCCGGGTGATACGCCAGTACGGCGATGACGAATACACACTTCCAACGTGCGTTCACAGCGATGCCGCCAAACACGAATGCAACCATCACCATGCTGTAAACAGAACCTGGATTCATCAGAAAAAATGACGTTTTGCCATTCGTGCACCCAGCTTCGTCGTTGAGTACACCATCGCAGGCGCTCCTGTCTGTGATGCAGTGTCAGGGGTAACCGCAGCCATGGTCTCCGAGCTGATAGTCCATCTGTTGACTCAGGGATCGAGTTGTGGCTGCACGATCCGTTACAGCCATGCGAATAAGACGCCTGTCATCTCGACTGCTAGTGATATGAGGCCTTTGGGATCCAGCACGGCGTTCCGTATTACCCTCCTGAACCCACCGATTCCTTATTCTGGTAGCAGTCATTGGATCTCGACCAACGTGACCAGCAATGTCGAGATACGATAAACCGCCATCGCAATAGGCTACAATCTGACATTTATCAAAGGCGGAAACGTGATGGTACGCATTTCTCCTCCTTACGCGAGGCATCATAGCAACGTTTCACCAGGCAACGCCGGTCAACTGCTGTTTATGTATGAGAAATCGGTTGGAACCATTCCTCATGTCAGCACGCTGTAGTTGTCGCCACAGGCCCCAATCTTGCGTGAATGCTCTGAAAAGCTAATCATTTGCATATGATAGCGTCTTCTTCCTGTCGGTTAAATTTAGCGTCTGTAGCACGTCATCTTGCTTGGTGTAGCAGTTTTAATGGCCAATAGAGTACAAGATGCCACAAGAGGAACGATAAAATTTTCAGGGATATGAGAGAAACGATCATTCGAAGAAAAATTGTGTGCTATTCATGGGCTCTAAAATGCATACCTTACAACGTATGAGCACAAGTTCATATTCGCTAGTGTGAACTCTCCAAATGATTCTAAGCCGAACATCGTCAAACACGATCGCTTTCGTGGTTCAGGTGCTGTGGTGTGGGTGGAGGCATGGGCGTACTGGTCTCCAAATCTTTGAACGCGGTCAACGTTACAGTGACGCTGTACTGTACACCTTTCGTTAGGGCGTCGTATGAGGGGTGCATTCAGCCATGACTTGACTTTGAAGGGTGGCAACGCGCTGGCGCACTGAACTGCTCAAGTGGATTAGCCCTTGGAACGAGAGGATATGGCCATGTTCATTCCTTGAATTAAAATCACACCGAGCATGTGCGCGAATCGTCGGGGAGACGTATTGCACCATACCTACATCCACAAATGACTATCCAGCAGCTGTCAGCCGGATGAATGGAATGCCTTACCACAAAAACCCTTTACCAGCCCCTTGGCCAGCATTGGAACACGTTGCAGAGAACGCAATGCAGTCATGCTGATCACTCTCCCTACGAAGAACCAAGTCTCACCTTTCGTAAGGTCCAGGGCTTATCATAAATCACAGTGACTGTAGCGATTAAATGTGGTTTTTCTGTTGGTCTCATTGAGTATTTCTTTTAGTTGGGTCATCTTTGTGTTGTAGTAGTTATTTCTATGCATGGTCGAAGGTTCATGAATCTATCTTACACGACAGTGATACATCTTACGAAAATGACTTAAGTTTTTTCACCAGCGTAGTTGAACACAAACAATGTGTGTGTGTGTGTATGTGTGAGTGTGAGTGTAAGTGTGTGTGTGTGTGTGTGTGTGTGTGTGTGTGTGTGTGTGTGCGTGTGTGTGTGTGTGTTTGTGTTTGTGTGTTTGTGTGTGTGTGTGTGTAATCTGCAACAAGCACCTTATCAGAGTGATACTAAGACAGAATGGAATCACCGCGGTGCTATCGTCTAGCTGCACATTGTCCGAAGTGTAATTTTACTGTAACACCTCCATCCGACAGTGGGCCCGTACTGGCACGAAAAAGTAGTTAATTGTACAGAAAACAAATCGTATCAATAATCACAAAACTAATTGCTTTCGTATCATACCCACATAAATCACCAGTTACTCTCCTTCTTTTTGTGAAATGCACAATTTTGCGTTTCTGTACATTTACAGCAGGTTGCCTCTCTTTGAACCACTCTGAACCGGGACCAGTGCGGCATAAATACCGCAACCTGGAAGTAAGTTTAGCTTTCTTAGCTGAGTGACTATTTGCTACTAAGCAGCGAGCGGTTGAGCTAAGTGAAGCAGGGTACGTTTTCGCAGGTAACGGTGATGGAATAGTGTGTTTTCACTGTGGCGGAGGTCTCAGGCATTGGCGTGAAGAGGGTGATACACGAGCAGCACAGGCTCTGTGGCTCTGCAAATGAGTTTCTGATTCATGAAAAGGGCGATGATTTTATGGATACTATCTACCAAACAAAAATGCGATAATTACAGAAAGCGACATGTTAAATAATAAAATTATCGAAATTAGTATGAATGAAGCAGGTGGCTCTGGGTACCAGTCTGTATAAAATTTGTTTCCTGGATGAGGTGGGTGCCAAGTTTTATCCGTGCGGGGCACATTACTAACTGCGTCATGGGTGCTCTTTCCATTTCCTCGTGTTTTGCGTGTTGGAAGCCTATAGCTTCTACACTTAGGGTACTCATTCAACATAATTAAGACAGCATCAGCAAACAGTGCACTTTTCCTTGCAAAGTATAAACACGACAGTTAAAAAACTAATACGTATCTGTTGTAAAGCACGATGAATGTGTTTTATTTTAAGCAAGGTCACATATGTAGCTATACCAACACCATCAAACTTCATGATGTGTTATGAATTTTTTAAGCAGTACTATTAGTGTATGAACCGTACACAACGATGTTCAGACTCTGAGAAGCAAATCTTATTTGTAAATTCATATTAGAAAGGTGGAGTACACTTTCTTCCAGAGCTCCAGCAACAGATGCAAATCTTTCCATTTCGTATCGTTCTTAGTGTTACCACTCAATACTGAAACTATGTGGAGTACTCCAGGTAGTTGCTTCTGAAGTTGCGCCGATTATACCAAAAAAGTATAGCTTATTGCTGTAAGCTCAAGCTGGATGAAGAGCGGCAGACGTGTTCCACATTCCTAGATTTCCGGAAATCATCTGATACCGCGTCCCACTGCAGACTATTAACGAAGTTCTGATCATCTGGATTAGATTCCCAGTTACACGAGTGGCTCGAAGACTAAGTAAATGGTGGAACCCAGTGCGTTCTCCTCGAAGGTGAGTATTCATCAGAGAGAAGGAAATTGTCAGGAGTACCCTAGGGAAGTGTGACAGGACTGCTCTTATTTTCTACAAACATAAATTACCTGTTAGACAGATTGAACAGCAATTTACAGTTGTTTGCTGATACCGGTGTTGTCATTGAGTGACTATGGGAGATGAAATTTCAAGTTTGCCTGATGGCAGCTTGCTCTAAATGTAATTTAACGTGGATGAGCATGCAAAAATAGGGTTACTATAAACCGCATTAGAGAAATAGCAACAGAAGATAAATGATATTTTCCAAAGCATTATTAAGTGTTTCTCTGAAAATGGACTGTCGCTAAATTCTGAAAAAGAAAAATATACTACACTCATTTTTCTACAATACATAGGCTCAAGCCAATAACTGATATAGCACATGAGCAGGAGTCAGTAAGTAGGAATAATGTTCCAAATTTTTGGGAGTACATATTAGTAAACTAGAAGAATCATATTAGTGAGCTTCTCAAACAATTAGGTTCAGCTACTTTTGCTCTTCGTATAATTGCTAATTCAGGAAACAAACTCATCCATCTCTTGAAATATTTTGTGTATGTCCACGCAGTACTGTCGTAAGGAATAATGTTTTGAGGGAACTCATCACTTAGAAAGAAAGTATTGATTGCACAAAATCGACTTGTAAGAATAATAGGTGGTATTCATCCATGGTTGTCATGCAGGTTCCTCTTCAAGAAGCTAGGCGTTTTAGCTGAGTCATCAAAATACATATATTCGCTTATGAAATTTGAAAAGAACCGTGATGTATTATTCGCGCCAACAAAGTTGACACTTGGAGCGGTGGCTGATGGAAGCGGACATAAATGGGAAATGCCTTTACTGTCGCTCATATCAGCCACTGCCCCCGAGTGTCAACTTTGTTTGCTCGTGTAGTACATACCTACATCACTAGAGGGAAAAATTACCTCTGTTACCCATTGCTGAAGCCTTCTGGCACTAGGTGTATGGATATAAGCTACAGTTGTGTCATGTCCGCTTGGGATGGCTTGCATGGGCCCTGGCACTGAGGAATCCTGTAGGTGAGGAAACGGGAAATAAGAAGTGAATAAATAAATACAAAGTATTTTCTAAAGAAACGATTTAATTATTAGCAGGCTACATACGAAAAAAACCAGGCTATTGCATGTACTCACGCCACGTGTAACTGACAGAAAACAAACATCGTTTAACGAATAGAGTTACAGTTAAGCTCTTATGGAAATACCTTCCATAAGGGTAGGCATTGCTACTGCCAAAACGTTACAGCGTAAGTTGTTCATTGACAGCGGAAGGCTGTTAAAACTTCAAAAAAAAAGGAAATATTGTTTCATGAATTACTACTTCCATCCAGCAGGCACTAAAGAAAACGTAGAATACGTTTCAACTGTCGCGATTGCAAATATGGTAAAACTGTATCAAATAGGTAATGGCCCTGACTTTAGCCTCCTGTGTTGATGATCTTACCGTGTTGTTCGCTGCATAAATTAGTTTCTAGTATTACGAGGTTGGTGCATAAGTTCGTAGCAATGTTGCCATAAGCTTAAAAGCCTAAGAGATACACGTAACAGAGACCTTAGTAATCAATAATACACTCTCCTTCAATATTTACGACAATCTGCCAATATTGGGGTAACTTTTCAATTCCACGACTGCAGAAATGATGTACATTACTGGCCATTATAGATGCTACATCACGAAGATGACGTGCTACAGACGCGAAATTTAACCGACAGGAAGAAGATGCTGTGATATGCAAATGATTAGCTTTTCAGAGCATTAACACAAGGCTGGCGCCGGTGACGACACCTACAACATGCTGACATTAGGAAAGTTTCCAACCGATTTCTCATACACAAACAGCAGATGACCGGCGTTGCCCGGTGAAACATTGTTGTGATGCCTCGTATAAGGAGGAGAAATGCGTACCATCAATTTTCCGACTTTGATAAAGGTCGGATTGTAGTCTATCGCGATTGCGGTTTATCGTATCGCGACATTGCTGCTCGCGCTGGTCGAGATAAAATGACTGTTAGCAGAATATGGAAACGGTGGGTTCAGGAGGGTGATACGTAACGCCGTGCTGGTTCCCAAAGACCTCGTATCACTAGCAGTCGAGATGACAGGCATCTTATCCGCATGGCTGTAATGTTCGATTGCTGCCTTGGCCAGCACATTCTCCAGATCTCTCACCAATTGAAAACGTATGGTCAATGGCTCGTCACAATACGCCAGTCACTACTCTTCATGAACTATGGTATCCTGTTAAAGCTGCATGGGCAGCTGTACCTGTACACGCCACACACGCTCTGTTTGACTCAACGCCCAGGAGTATCAAGGCCGTTATTACGGCCAGAGGTGGTTATTATGGGTACTGATTTCTCAGGATCTATGTACTCAAACTGCATGAAAATGTAATCAAATGTCTAGTTCTAGTATAATATATTTGTTCAATGAATACCCGTTTATCATCTGCATTTCTTCTTGGTGTAGCAATTTTAATGGCCAGTAGTGAAGTTTTTGGAGAAGAACCATGTTCGGAGTGCATTTTTATCCAGAATGGCAAGTTGTTTTAATGCTGTTCGACAGAGAGCGGAAAAGGTGAAAATCTAAATGCGCAGAAAAGTATGAATACTGTGGTTGCAAAACGACTTGCCAACCCAACTCCTGTACAGCGATTTTTGTTATTCTAGCAGAAAGCGAGCGGGCGTTGTCGTGGAGACTTCACGAAGTCTTCCTGGTCGTTGGTATTGTATTGTGTCTGCGAGACGTCTCAGATGTTGACAATAATTGTTAGCAGTGATGGATACACCTCGGGGAAGCAATTTGTAGCACACACCATCGTCGCTGTTCCACAAGAGTCTTAGTGTTATCTTTTGTGGATGTGCTCAGGTCTTTGTATTGGAAGTTGCTTCTTTATTTGGGCTTGACCATTCCTTTCTTTGCCTTATGTTAGCATAAAGACACCATTTCCTGTCACCAGTAACGAAACACGTTCATGTTCACGAGGCAGCTGATGACGGGCAACCAGAGACGCACGTATGGCCAGCCACTGATTTTTGTGATTTTGGCCTAGAGGATACTGTGCACCTACAAACGATTTTTACATCTTCCCCGTTGCATGCAGATGTTTGTCGATGGTGGAATTTTCATTGTTCGTCACATTTGCCAGTTCTGGGACACACTGGTGTTGATCGTTATAGGTTAATACGTTCAAACGATGTTCATCAAACCCCGAAGATCTTCCTGAACGTGGAGAGTCCCTAATGTTAAGGCTTTCCTCCTTAAAACGAGAATACCATTTTCTTTCCGTGCTTCGTCGAGTAACATTATCTTCATGTTGTTGTTGTTGTGGTCTTCACTCCTGAGACTGGTTTGATGCAGCTCTTCATGATACTCTATCCTGTGCAAGCCTTTTCATCTCCCAGTACTTACTGCAACCTACATCCTTCTGAATCTACTTAGTGTATTCATCTCTTGGTCTCCCTCTATGATTCTTACCCTCCACACTGCCCTCCAATGCTAAATTTCTGATCCCTTGATGTCTCAGAACATGTCCTACCAACCGGTCCCTTCCTCTTGTCAATTTGTGCCACAAACTCCTCTTCGCCCCAATTCTGTTCAATACCTCCTCATTAGTTATGTGATCTACCCATCTAATCTTCAGCATTCTTCCGTAGCACCACATTTCGAAAGCTTCTATTCTCTTCTTGTCCAAACTATTTATCGTCCATGTTTCACTTCCATACATGGCTACACTCCATACAAATACTTTCAGAAACGACTTCCTGACACTGAAATCTATACTCGATGTTAACAAATTTCTCTTCTTCAGAATGACCTTTTTGCCACTGCCAGTCTACATTTTATATCCTCTCTACTTCGACCATCATCAGTTATTTTGCTCCCCAAATAGCAAAACTCTTTTACAACTTTAAGTGTCTCATTTCCTAATCTAATTTCCCCAGCATCACCCGACTTAATCCGCCTACATCCCATTATCCTCGTTTTGCTTTCGTTGATGTTCATCTTATATCCTCCTTTCAAGACACTGTCCATACCGTTCAACTGCTCTTCCAAGTCCTTTGCTGTCTCTGACAGAATTACAATGTCATCGGCAAACCTCAAAGTTTTTATTTCTTCTCCATGGATTTTAATACCTACTCCGAATTTTTCTTTTGTTTCCTTTACTGATTGCTCAATCCACAGATTGAATAACATCGGGGAGAGGCTACAACCCTGTCTCACTCCCTTCCCAACCGCTACTTCCCTTTCATGTCCCTCGACTCTTATAACCACCATCTGCTTTCTGTACAAATTGTAAATAGCCTTTTGCTCCCTGTATTTTACCCCTGCCACCTTTAGAATTTGAAAGAGAGTATTCCAGTCAACATTGTCAAAAGCTTTCTCTAAGTCTACAAATGCTAGAAACGTAGGTTTGCCTTTCCTTAATCTTTCTTCTAAGATAAGGCGTAAGGTCATTATTGCCTCACGTGTTCCAACATTTCCACGGAACCCAAGCTGATCTTCCCTAAGGTTGGCTTCTACTAGTTTTTCCATTCGTCTGTACAGAACTCGTGTTAGTATTTTGCAGCTGTGGCTTATTAAACTGAATGTTCGGTAATTTTCACATCTGTCAACACCTGCTTTCTTTGGGATTGGAATTATTATATTCTTCTTGAAGTCTGAGGGTATTTTACCTGTCTCACACATCTTACTCGCCAGATGGTAGAGTTTTGTCAGGACTGGCTCTCCCAAGGCCGTCAGTAGTTCTAATGGAATGTTGTCTACTCCCGGGGCCTTGTTTCGACTTAGGTCTTTCAGTGCTCTGTTAAACTCTTCACGCAGTATCGTATCTCCCATTTCATCTTCATCTATATTCTCTTCCATATCCATAAGTTGTCCTCAAGTACATCGCCCTTGTATAGACCCTCTATATACTCCTTCCACCTTTCCCTTCTTTGGTTAGAACTGGGTTTCCATCTGAGCTCTTGATATTCATACAAGTGGTTCTCTTTTCTCCAAAGGACTCTTTTAATTTTCCTGTATGCAGTGAGATAAGCCTCTACATACTTACATTTGTCCTCTAGCCATCACTGCTTAGCCGTTTTGCACTTCCTGTCGATATCATTTTTCAGACGTTTGTATTCCTTTTTGCCTGTTTCATGTACTACATTTTTATATTTTCTCCTTTCATCAATTAAATTCAATATTTCTTCTGTTACCCAAGGATTTCTACTAGCCCTCGTCTTTTTACCTACTTGATCCTCTGCTGCCCTCACTACTTCATCACTCAGAGCTACCCATCTTCTTCTGCTGTATTTCTTTCCCCCTTTTGTGACAATTGTTCCCTTATGCTCTGCCTGAAACTCTGTACAACCTCTGGTTTAATTAGTTTGTCCAGTTCCCATCTCCTTAATTCCCACCTTTTCGTAGTTTCTTCAGGTTTAATCTACAGTTCATAACCAATAGATTGTGGTCAGACTCCACATCTGCCCCTGGAAATGTCGTACAATTTAATACCTGATTCCTAAATCTCTGTCTTACCATTATATAATCTATCTGATACCTTCTAGTATTTCCAGGATTTTTCATGTGTACAACCTTATGATTCTTGGACCAAGTGGTAGCTATGATTAAATTATGCTCTGTGCAAAATTCTACCAGACGGCTTTCTCTTTCATTTCTTTCCCTCAACCCATATTCACTATGCTTCCTTCTCTCCCTTTTCCTACTCTCGAATTCCAGTCACCTATGATTATTAAATTTTCGTCTTCCATCACTACCTGAATAATTTCTTTTATCTCATCATACATTTCATCAATTTCTTCATCATCTACAGAGCTAGTTGGTATATAAACTTGTACTAGTGTAGTAGGTGTGGGCTTCGTGCCTATCTTGGCCACAATAATGCGTTCACTATGCTGTTTGTAGTAGCTTACCCTCACTCCTATTTTCTTATTCAATATTAAAGCTACTCCTGCATTATCCTCATACACGGCGCAAATGTTCCTGTCTGCCTCCGCTGCAGTCACCCTTCTGCTGAACTCAAACAGAAAAATATGTCGAATATGTTCCGATTTTTCCAGTTGGTAGTCCATTTCCTGGCGTCCACTCACTAGCTCCGAATGATAAAACAACAAAATGTAAACGCAAATAATAACAGTGAATTACAAATAAAGAAAATGGCAATCGATAAATTAACCCATAGCAACCAGAATACAAACATGCAAAACATAAACGGTACGAACTGATGCACCAGCCTAATAAATTCTGGGCATGTAACTAAGGAATTCGCTCGTCACTGTAAACTTTGGTTTTATACCAATAACTTTACTTGCTTGTCGTGTTTATGAAGGTAGAAGACAATAACAGTGAAACTTTACTCGAACACTATTAGAAAATTGGGCTATCTGTAGAGCTAATATATGAAATTGAAACAGATATCGTTCCAAAACCAGATTTTCATTTATCTCTTTCAACTAAGTAATTACGGTACAAGAATAAACCTGAATGAGTACCGAAATTCAAATAGTACAACGTACAGTCTCTTAACGAGGGCGAAATACACTCCTGGACATAGAAAAAAGAACACATTGACACCGGTGTGTCAGATCCACCATACTTGCTCCGGACACTGCGAGAGGGCTGTACAAGCAATGATAACACGCACGGCACAGCGGTGTTGGCCGTCGAATGGCGCTAGCTGCGCAGCATTTGTGCACAGCCGCCGTCAGTGTCAGCCAGTTTGCCGTGGCATACGGAGCTCCATCGCACTCTTTAACACTGGTAGCATGCCGCGACAGCGTGGATGTGAACCGTATGTGCAGTTGACGGACTTTGAGCGAGGGCGTATAGTGGGCATGCGGGAAGCCGCTTGGACGTAACGCTGAATTGCTCAACACGTGGGGCGTGAGGTCTCCACAGTACATCGATGTTGTCGCCAGTGGTCGGCGGAAGGTGAACGTGCCCGTCGACCTGGGACCGGACCGCAGCGACGCACGGATGCTCGCCAAGACCGTATGATTCTACGCATTGCCGTAGGGGACCGCACCGCCACTTCCCAGCAAATTAGGGATACTGCTGCTCCTGGGGTATCGGCGAGGACCATTCGCAACCGTCTGCATGAAGCTGGGCTACGGTCCCGCACACCGTTAGGCCGTCTTCCGCTCACGCCCCAACATCGTGCAGCCCGCCTCCAGTGGTGTCGCGACAGGCGTGAATGGAGGGACGAATGGAGACGTGTCGTCTTCAGCGATGAGAGTCGCTTCTGCCTTGGTGCCAATGATGGTCGTATGCGTGTTTGGCGCCGTGCAGGTGAGCGCCACAATCAGGACTGCATATGACCGAGGCACACAGGGCCAACACCAGGCATCATGGTGTGGGGAGCGATCTCCTACACTGGCCGTACACCTCTGTTGATCGTCGGGGACACACTGAATAGTGCACGGTACATCCAAACCGTCATCGAACCCATCGTTCTACCATTCCTAGACCGGCAAGGGAACTTGCTGTTCCAACAGGACAATGCACGCCCGCATGTATCCCGTGCCACCCAACGTGCTCTAGAAGGTGTAAGTCAACTACCCTGGCCAGAAAGATCTCCGGATCTGTCCCCCATTGAGCATGTTTGGGACTGGATGAAGCGTCGTCTCACGCGGTCTGCACGTCCAGCACGAACGCTGGTCCAACTGAGGCGCCAGGTGGTAATAGCATGGCAAGCCGTTCCACAGGACTACATCCATTATCTCTACGATCGTCTCCATGGGAGAATAGCAGCCTGCATTGCTGCGAAAGGTGGATATACACTGTACTAGGGCCGACATTGTGCATGCTCTGTTGCCTGTGTCTATGTGCCTGTGGTTCTGTCAGTGTGATCATGTGATGTATCTGACCCCAGGAATGTGTCAATAAAGTTTCCCCTTCCTGGGACCATGAATTCACGGTGTTCTTATTTCAATTTCCGGGAGTGTAAAACAGGTCGGTGGTACTGATGTGCCTACCGTGTCACGCAATTTTTTAAAAACATAATTGAACTTTTAACGTTTTACAGAACCAACGCTTTGCATTTCTGTGGCAGCAGCAGGATATCCACATCAAGTAACGTACAAATCATTCGTTTCTACGGACCCCAGTAACCCCATAAATATTCACTGTCCTCTCACATTTTAAAACATCAAAATCAAGTGACGAGTCACTGCTCCTGTCACTTCGCTTGCTCTGATAGATGCAACATAACTTAGAACACTGCATAAATGCAACTCATAGGAACTCCTTAGTCCTACAAGACTAACACTCTAGCAATAGCGAAAATCTGCTACTGTAGCTACTCCTTGTTGATACAACAGTACAATGCCATCGGTAACCACGTTAAACTCATCCACAATAGAACAAATAAAACAAATTGCATCGCCAGATTGGATCAATGTGACAGAACACTAGCACTATAAATTGAAAAAAAAGGTGGCGGAGCTTACCCATGACATGGCAAGGACAATTACAGCAGACAGTTTAATTTCCGCTTTAACAGGAGAAGCACTGCGTACTGAATATTACACTACTTGGCTGTCAAGTGTCTCAGAGTCATTATTTGCAATATTCCTCTGGAAAGTACTGCTGACCTATAATTTACACATAAAAAAGAAACATAACATTTCATTGTTCAACGTCAAGATTTTATTTTGACACAAAGGAACACTGAATTTCTACCATAAGCGAACTACGATCATCCCACCCTTGCTGCTACGATTTAACTCGGCAGCCACAGCTTCCTTTTCTCAGGGATGCACTTCGCCCACAGTATTACAGACACCACATTCTTCTACCAATTCCGTAACCCACTTCACTTTTCCCGAGGCCTTCGCGTAGACAACCGACTCAGCTGGAATAACTGAGCGTATACAAGTCAACACTGTCTCCGATGGCATGCCAGCTGTGTTGCTGATTCACCATTAGCCATTCTGTGGATCATACAGCTGATGGAGGCACGTTGTCGATTCCAGCATAAAACCACCGGATGCAATCACACTACTTCAATCACCACTCGGCACCCTGAATGCTATTTCTTTTGCAACAAATCGATCGTCTGCAGCGCGGGATCCCTGGCAATCGCAAAACACGTTGTACAAAGTTCTGCTTTCAGAATAACACGGATGCTGCTGCTGCTGTCGGCACTGAGACTGACAATGATTTGCTTTTACAGCTGGTAGACCGATTACAACTGTTCCTGTTGCCTTAAAAAATCGGTGGGAGCGCATTTGCCCTCCACCAGTATCCATGATTTGGTAAAGGTTCAAAAATTCAGCTTTTATGTGGTTAGTGCTTATGTAGGTGATACAAGCTAGCCTCTCAAATACCAACAACAACAGTATTTGCAATAAGCTCACTGTACTCTGTAGCAATTACCTGCAAGTGCTGATCCCTTGTCTCCTTGGCCTCGGCACATGGTGAGATATAATTCCCGCTATGACCATGAAGATAAGGTTGGTGGGTTGGGTTTTGGGGAAGAAACCCAACTGGGAGGTCATCTGTCTCATCAGATTAGGGAAGAATGGGGAAGGAAGTCTGTAAGGTGTCAGGCAAATCCAACACCTTCCATGAAAACCCTGACATCATAAGCAAATCCAGTAGTATGTCACATAGCTCCGAAATCATGACATTAAATTAACCAAAGTAATACGAGTAACGAGTGAGCAAATGGAATACCACAGACTAACACAAGAATGCCTAAATGCATGTCATACCTTCCCACCGTGAGACAGACGCAGTTATGAGGGGAGAAACGAGAACAGAAGCCGAGAGCAGAACCGTGTTAAGCTAGAAGGCCCCACGATAAGGGACGGACACCCACGTCCCCAGCTAACCGTTAGGACCACCCCCGCCAGCCCATGTTAAAAGCTACAGCCGTCCATAAGAACAGTATTGATCTTACGATAACTCTAAAAGGGCCACACCAGCCGCAAGTTTTAGCGTGAGACTTTTTCGCATCTCTGTTACGTTGCAAACGTTAAAAACATTGCCCCACCACGAAAAGTAACCGCCGGGACAACCCCCCAGCCCATGTTAAAAGATAGAGTCCTCCAGAAGAACAGTGTAGATCTTACGATAACACTAAAAGGGCCACACCAGCTGCATGTTTTAGCGTGAGACTTTTTCGCGTCTCTGTTACGTTGCAAGCTTTAAAAACATTGCCCCACCACGAGAAGTATAACGTTACTCGTTGCATAGACAGAATTTTTGGAGTCAGAGCTTAAGGTTAACATTGAGACCCTGATTGGTCAGATGAAAACACAGCCAGATAGTTTTTTAACCAGATTCGGTAAATTGTAGTAAGGAGAAGTTAGGAGAGAGTTGCTTCCGAGTCGGCGAGGTGCGTGGAGCTGTGCCGGCCGACGCCCCCTGACACTGCCTAACCAACGACAAGGTAATGAACGCACGCGATGCCGCATAACAGCGCATAAAACTTCACTCAGAACTGCAGAAGTCTCACCCTTTTTGCGTAATACTAGTGTCGATCGTCAATTAAAGCTCATGGTATTCACATTTGCTACGTAAGTTAAAATCTGAAACACAATGATTTTTCTGTTATATAATTATTGAGAATCCACATCAGTCACTGTAATTTACGACAAGTTAGATAAGTAATTAAAGGTAATTGAGGGTCACTGTAGACCATTTTGATAGTTTTCTCTTTTGTGAAACTTAATTTAAACCTAGATTATAGATGTGATATGGCATAGGTCATCCTTCGATCGATTGTAGAACTTGGAAACCCATTCAGGGAATATTCTTTCACATTTTTGTTGAACGCAGTTGGTTTTTATCATCCTGTATTAAAATATTTCCTTTTATCAATAGTGCAATTTATAAACAATACTTTGTGAGTAGAATAAAATTTCCAATGGTAAACTTAACTGCTTTTTCGACGTTATTTTACCAACTAACTAAAAATAGGAAAGCCTTGAAACTCTTCCACTAAATTTAGTTAGTATTAAGATTCTTTTACAGGGAGTGCAGTGGAGCTGACGCTGAAATCATTAAGTATTTGGTTATATCATCGCTAGTCTCACTGAACTCTTCTGAACTCTACATGTCATGTGTGGTCTGGTGCCTCCTTACCAGCAATAGGTCCCAGGTTCAAACTAGTCAATTCCCTAAAAAACACGCCCAGAGCGTCGTTGCGAGAAAGTGGTAGGGAGACACGACTTACAACAAACAGACACCACGCAGAATGTTAGAAGTCGGCCATACCCTTTCGAAGGAACCATCCCGGCATTTTCCTGAAGCGATTTAGGGAGATCACAGAAAACCTAAATCAGGATGGCCAGACGCGGAATCGATCAATCGTCCACCCGAAAACGAGTCCAGTATGGTAACCACTGCGCCACCTCGCTCGGTGGAGATAAAGAAGTGCTATTGCTGCTGTCAGCAAAATATAAAAATATAACATGCGCAGTTGTCTCAACTGTAATATGATAGCATAGGTAAAAAAAAAAAAAAGAGCTGATGAATGCTGCGTCAGCGTTTTTGGCATGTACGCTGACTGCCACGCTGTTACTAAATGACGTCATTCACTGTCTAAGTGTATTGCTAACAACTGCTTATGTGCTCTTTCCAGCAAAAATAATCTCCTAGACTTCTTCATGGATTTGTTTACTTTCGTAATCATCGTCACTATGACGACATCATGATTCTAATCCCAGACACCATTGATAAGGCCAGGCTTGTTTGTAGCAATAAGATGTAATATACAGGGTGTTTATAAATGAATATCGGGGTTTTAACATTTTATAATATTTATTACATTAAAAGTAGTGTTATAACTGATACGTCAAATGAAAGAGCAACTCAAACAGTTGTGTTCGGCACCAGTGCACATGCGCAGCGCGCAATGTTTCCGCCGCAATCGACTAGATTAGTTGAACTTCACTGTACCCAAGCGCTGGAGAGGCCGAGGGGCCCAATGACAGCTTGTTTTTCATGGCCTCCACGTTCACCCGGCCTACGTCATGCGATTTTTGCCTTTGGGCTTCATCAATGATAGTGTGGACGTGCCTGGATTGAAGCAGCTGTTGCTACAATCACTAAAGACACAATAAACGTTTGGGAAGAACTCAGCTACAGACTTGTTGTGTGCCGTGTGACAAATGGTGCTCTCACTGAACATTTATAAGGTTCTTGGTAAAACTGTTTGAGTTGCTCTTTCATTTGACATATCATTTATAACTGTAAATTTAATGTAATAAATATTATAAAGCGTTAAATCTCTGATATTCATTTATAAACAGCCTGTATTTCCACTGCGTGTCCAAGTAGCAAAACTCGTCTACTACTTCATGGTCTCGTTCCCTAATCTAATTTCCCCAGGATCACCTGACTTGATTCAACTAGACTCAATTATCTTTTTTCTTTACTTTTATTTATCAACATTTTACAACGTCTTTTCAATATCCTATCCATCCTGTAGTCGGTATTATCCCTCCAATGCTCTTTTAGACGACAAAGGGTGGCGCAACATTACTTGAAAGACATTATGTTGGCAGCGGACTGGCGACACATATCCAGCTCGCACTGCAGCTTGTGATGAAACAGAACATCCTCGAATATTAATCTAGCTAGAAACGACTGTGCTCATCTAATAATACGATGAAATCGTGATACGCCACGCATAATTTCTCATGTACAGTAAGTTCTGAGGTAACTCAAACAAAGAATATTTAACTTTTCCGAGCATTAACTGAATATGATGCTCACGCACACAAGCAAAGCTCATAAAACTGATGAATATTTAAACAACTGTCGAAATCAAAAGTCTGCACAAACAAAATATCGCATCAAACGCACTGGACATGTCGTGGTGCGCTACTGTTTGCAAATGTAATGGCGGACTGCCCACAACGTGCGTTTCTAATGGACACAGAACCATAAACCACACGAAAATTAGCACAAGAACAAGGAAGCACACACATACAGATAGACACTCAGGAATAACAAAATAAATATGCATAAGCGATTAAAAAGCAAATAAAAAGACTGAATAAGTATAGTGTCATTAGAAATACTAGCAGTTATTTGCAATAGCGAGGGTAATGTCAGAAGTTAATGGATTTGCAGTAAAATAAAAAAAAAATGGTTTAATGAACGAAACAAGTTTTAAATGTAATTCTGAGTGTTATAAAGGACTGCAGTTCATTGCGATAACGAAGGGACTCATGCGAAACTTTCGCACTTTTATAGTTTTAAATAATGATAGTATTTGGAATGAGCGTAGTCGTTGGGATAAGGCTGACTGTGGGAATGAAGAGAAAACATAATTAAAAATGAACCGTATCGCACGAAAGAGTAATCATGAATTTATAATTCATCCTTGTATATACATTTCTCGGCACATATTTTGAACAAAATTCCGTACAGAGCATTAAAATACCTCGGTGTAAATAATATTTGATGTAAGAATGTAATCTTCGTGAACTTCTCGTTTTTTATTTTCCTTAGGGGATACCGAAATGTTAGCTGATTTAGTTACACTTCAAAAGGCTACAAACAATTGTCTGTAGGTAAAGAAGGGGTTTGGTAAATACAGAAGTGCTGTTTGAAGCGATCTCCCTACGATCTGTTTATAGTGATCGCAAACGCAGTTTTAATACGCACCTGTCTTCTTGTCAACTGAAAAAGCATGCTCGTATCAGATGGTGTTAATTTTATTTGTGGTATTACAATAGTTTTCCCGGTGTCAATCATCTGAGCATAAATTGTAAACCGGATACCGGTGCGAAACTTTTGCACTTGTATAGATGTAAATAATGACAGTATTTGGAATAAATGTAATCATTGAGATAATGGTAGTTGTGGGAATGAAAAGAAAAATCTTAGAAAATGAACCCTCGACGTGAAATGATAATCATTAATTTATGATATCTCCTTATGTATACATTTCCATGTATAAAATTTCGACCAAAATTCTTTACAGACCATTACAAAAGACATCTTACCTATGAATGTAATCTTTGTGTATTGTTTGTTTTTCGTTTTCCTTATCAGATAGGGGCAGAGATAATGGATTACTGCAGTAGTTACTGTTATTATCTTCGGCTACTTGCATACAAATTATCCAATTAATAAGTAGTTTAAAACAAATAAAATGTTATTGTAATAAGATACTATGAAAAGGAATTCTCTTATTTGTGATTAATAAGTTAGCTTTGTAAGATATAGGAATGATCCTGGGCATCCATGAAGCCGGTTTGCCTGCTGATAGCTAAAAGTCTCATTTAAATTAAAATTTTCCACAAATAGTACGTTTCAGCGCAAAATCGGTATGCATTGTCAGAAACCGGTTAAAAACCTTTGAGCCTGTATGTCATTCTTCCCTGTGCGATTAGCATGTGTCAAGAGAAAGCGATGTACTTAGCCAGTGCTTCCGGAGAGTAATCGACGTCTGCATCGTTGGTCCATATCCTTGAGCAAGCAGTCTAGCAGTTATCGTCATCTTGCTGCTCCTATTGAACACAGCCGCGAGTTTGGAATGTAGAATTAGCGGATCTACATGCAGCGACGAAAGTGTTACCTGCTTCATTCAACTCACACGTGACGTGTCCTGACGTCATAATTTTTATTAGTCGGTACTGGTCATAGTTTCGGATTTATAATTTTCCTTTCGATCGCGGCTCCGTACATTTCACAGTACTACCGTCCGCAATAATAAAGTACATCATATTACATGTAACTTATACCACCCTGCTAGCAGCGCGGTCTAATGCGCTGCATCCCGAGCGGGAAGGCGTGCCGGTCCCTGGCGCGAATCCGACCGTCGGATTCGTGTCGAGGTTCGGTGTGCTGGCCAGCTTGTGGATGGTTTTTAAGTCGGTTTTCCATCTACCTCGGCGAAGGTGGGCTGGTTTCCCTGATTCCGTCTCAGTTACACTATGTCGGCGATTGCTGCGCGTACACCATCATTACTCTACCACGTAAACATTTGGGGTTTCACTCGTCTGGTGTGAGACGTTCTCATGGGAGATGGAGGGAGGGGGGGGGGGGGGGGGGGGGATCCACTGCTCCTGGGGGTCGAACCGCACAATACCCCTGGGCGGTGAGGTGGGTGGACTGCTGTGTCCTGTTGTGGGATTGTGAACCACTGAGGGCGGACTCCGGCGGGACGAAGTTTCTCCGTCGTTTCTATGTCCCCGGTTTAATATACAGTACATGTAACTTGACTGCTGGCCGAGCGGTTCTAGGCGCTACGGTCTCAGGTTCGAATCCTACCTCGGGGCATGGATGTGTGTGATGTCCTTAGGTTAGTTAGGTTTAATTAGTTATACTTCTAGGGTACTGATGACCACAGATATTAAGTCCAATAATACTCAGAGGCATTTACACCATTTTTTTGTAACTTGACTTGACGGTCCCCTGTAAACAGCAAACAAACCGTGCACAATGGTCACAGCAGTCACATTAATTGGGCGGAGATCGGCAAACCAAGCGTTCAAGGTTCAAGTTCTTGATATCAGTTCACGTAAGGAAATGCGTTAGATACTCCTGTTTAATTGTACTGTCCGCGATATGCACTAAACAGTCTGTGCCGTCCACAATCAAAACAGTGCACATACAGCGTACACGAAGCTCTCAGGGGCTCAGTATTTGTTTGCTGGACATGGTAACCCCAGGGTTGCTGAGCTGTGGACTGGTAAGCGTCGCCAGGTCTCTGTCACTATAAGCTCTGGAGATGCTTCAGCGACCGCCGTGCAGCGTGGTGGAGGAATGTTGTGTGCCACAGAGACCGGGGATCTTGGCTTAATCGCCCGTATCCCAAGCCTGGTAAAATCTCTATGGGATATAAAGACCCTCAATCTCAAGGTGTGCTGAGCTCCAATCAGGTGCATGGCTGTTGAAGTGGAACAATCGTTAGCGGGCAACCTATGGGGAACTTGCCGAACCTCAGTTTAAGGTTTACCCAGGGACGCTGGGCTCTGTCTGGGTGGACAATTATTTCCCTAATTGCTCGTACATCAAAGATGGATCCCTAGAAATTTTCTCCTCCTCCTCCCAGTGGAATAGGTGGACCGCTGGTAAGCACCAACACACAATCGCTCAAGAGATCTAGTGTGACAAGCACTCCAGATTCTGAATTTGTGAAGCTTAGAGCATTACTTATTAACAGAGTTCATGCTGCAGGTCAGAATGTGTCATTTGATACTTAAAGGAAGAGAGGGCATTTGGAGAAAGTTTCCCCTTTCTACATCCAAAAGTGTTTAGATTATTGGTTTTCCAACTGCAGGCGGAGCAGCGCCCCTCCCTCCCCCCCCCCCCCCCACCCCGCCCTCCCCCAATGGGGTGTGGCAACGTATAAAACAGGGTGCGACCGGAGTGAGCAATACTAACGCATTACGTTACTAAAAAGTAGCTATTTAATCAAGAGAGATGAGTGAGTTCTTACGACGAACTGTCTACTGGGTACCCAGTATTTCCTGTGTACTCTGAAATTCATTGTATTCTTAGATCATTAGCTTGAATGTAAGCACAATAACAGACCGTAGCCAATCCGGCCGCTGGAAATCGTAGCGTAAGAACACAGCAGACGTGCGAAAACTAGGCCGATCGTGGCACGACGGCCCAAAATTCGGATTACTTCTTTCCAACTGCATTCTGTATAGGATTTCTCATCGCTTCAACGAAACAGCAATTGTTGGAGTAGTGGCTTTGTCCCTAAGCAGCGCTGACGCTCGAGTCTTTCTTGGACTGTGTTGTTCAGTCAGTATCGACCAAACAAGCAGTTTAGCCGTGTGCACTTTTGGTGTGAGGGTGAACTGTCGACTTGTACAGCTTTTTTTCTCTTTCTTTTGTCTTCAGTTTGTCGAAAAACGCAAATACCGGGCTGATTACATTGAATATTGTTCTCTTGCTCTAGGAAACCATGGTGTCGACCAGCGGGAATGTGTTGTCTGTTGTGAACAGTTGACCTACGGCGCCATGAGAACTAGCCGTCTGGAACGGCATTTGTGGGCTAAATAATGCGCTTTAAAAGACAGGCCGGTGGAGTTTTCTGCTGCAAAATGTTTGAAATACATGGATCCATTGCTCAGTCTTCTGAAAAAGCAATCCTAACTTCCTATATCACTATTCACGGCAAAGGCTAAGAGACGTCGTTTCGTCGGAGAAATATTTGTGAAGTCCTGTTTCTTAAAATCGGCTGATATTCTTGGGCCAGAAGGTAAAGAGACTTTCACAAATACGTCGGATTGATGATATGGCGGAAGACCACAAACCAGGTAGTATAGGTCTACATCTACATCTACGTGATTACTCTGCCATTCACAATAAAGTCCCTGCAGAGGGTTCAATGAACCACCTTCATGCTATCTCTCTACCGCTCCACTTTCGAACGGCACGCGGGAAAAACAAGCACTCAAAATTTTCCGTGCGACCCCTGATTTCTCTTATTTTATAGTGATGATCATTTCTCCCTATGTAGGTGGGTGCCGACAGAATGTTTTCGCAATCGGAGGACAAAACTGGTGATTGAAACTCCATGAGAAGATCCCGTCGCAATGAAAAACGCCTTTCTTTTAATGATTGCCACTCCAATTCACGTATCATGTCTGTGACACTGTCTCCCATATTTCGCGATGATACAAAACGAGTTGCCCTTCTTCGTACTTTTTCGATGTCATCCGTCAGTCCCATCCGATGTGGACTCCACATCGCACTGCAGTACTCCACAATAGGGCGGACAAGCGTAATGTAAGCAGTCTCTTTGGTAGATAGATGTTGCACCTTCCAAGTGTTCTGTCAATGAATCGCAGTCTTTGGTCTGCTCTACCCACAATATTATCTATGCGATCGTTCCAGTTTAGGTTATTTTTTAGGTTATTTCTAATTGTAATCCCTAAGTATTTAGTTGAATTTACAGTCCTCAGATTTGTGCAACTTAACGCGTAATCGAAATTTAGCTGATTTCTTTTAGAACTCGAGTGGATAACTTCGCACTTTTCTTTATTCGGGGTCAATTGCCACTTTTCGCACCATACAGATATCTTATCTAAAGAATTTTGCAAATCGTTTTGATCATCTGAGGACTTTAAAAGACGGTAAATGAGAACATCATCTGCAAACAATCTAAGACGGCTACTCAGATTGTCTCCTATGTCGTTAATATAGATCAGGAACAATAGATGGCCTATAACACTTCCTTGGCAGACGCCGGATATTACTTCTGTTTTACTCGATGACTTTCCGTCTATTACTACTAACTGTGACCTTTCTGACAGGAAATCACGAATCCAATCGCACAACTGAGGCGATATTCCATAGGCATGCGGTTTGATTAGAAGACACTTGTGAGGAACGGTCTCGAAAGCATTCTGAAAATCTAAATACCCCGTCAATAGCACCATTACTTTATGAGTATAAAGATCTACATAGTTGTGTTTCACAAGAAAGATATGTTCTGAATCCGTGATATGTGTCAATAAATCTATTTCTTCGAGGTAATTCATAATGTTCGAACACAGCAGTACCCTACTGCCAACCGACGTTAGTGATATTGATCTGTAATTCAGCGGATTACTCTTATTTCCATTTTTTGTTATTGGAGTGACTTGAGCAATTTTCCAGTCTTCAAGTTCGGATCTTTCTGTGAGTGATCGGGTGTATATAATTGCTAAATATGGAGCTATTTCATCAGCATACTCTGAGAGGAACCTGAGCGGTATACAATCTGGGCCGGAGACCTTGACTTTATTAAGTGATTTGAGCTGCTTTATTACACCGAGGATACTTATTTCTATGTTTCTCATCTTGGCAGTTGTTCTTGACTGGAATTCAGTATTATTTATTCATCCTTTTTGGTGAAGAAGTTTCGGAAAACAGTGTTTAGTATCTCTGCTTTAATGGCGCTGTCATCAGTGACTTCAACGTTGTTATCAAGCAGTGAAAGTACTGATTGTGTCTTGTCACTGGTGTGCTTTATGTATGACCGACCAGCATCTCTTTGGGTTTTTTGCCAGATTCCGGTACAGAGTTTCGTTGTGGAAATTATTAAAAGCAAGTAGCATTGAACCACGCGCTATATTTCGAACTTTTGCAAAACTTTGCCAATCTTACGGATTTTAGATTTAGCATGCTTTTTTCGATGCTTTTGCAACAGCGATCTGACCCGTTTTGTTTACCATGGGGGATCAGTACCATCACTTATTAATTTATGTAGTACATATCACTCAGTTGCTGTTGATACTATCTCTTTGAAAACATTCCACAACTTTTCTACATTTACATTATCAGAGAGGAAGGAGTGAAGACTATCTCTTAAAAAGGCGTTAAGAGCATTTTATCAGATTTTTAAAATAGATATACTTTGCGTTTCCTTTTGATGGTTGTAGGTGTTACGGTATTCAGTCTAGCAGCAACTGCCACAACACTCACTATTTGTCCAGGATTATTTGTTGCTAAAAGATCAAGTATGCTTTCGCAACCATTTGCGCTTCTAGTGGGCTCTTGAACTAATTGTTCAAAATAATTTTCTGAGATAGCATTCAGTACAATTTCGGATGATGTTTTATGCCTGCCGTCAGCTTTAAACGTACAATTTTTCCAGCATATCGAGCGTAGTTTGAAGTCACCACCGACTATAATTGTGTGAGCGGGGTACTTATTTGAAATGAGACTCAAATTTTCTTTGAACTATTCAGCAACTATGTCGGGGGGTTGGTAAAACGATCCAATTAATAGTTTCAAAAACGGTTCAAATGGCTCTGGCACTATGGGACTTAACTTTTGAGGTCATCAGTCCCCTAGAACTTAGAACTACTTAAACCTAACTAACCTAAGAACAGCACAGACATCCATGCCCGAGTTAGGATTGGAACCTGCGACCTTAGTGGTCGCACAGTTCCAGACTGTAGCACCTAGAACCGCTCGGCCACACAGGCCGGCAATTAATAGTTTAGTCCGATTATCAGGTATAACCTCTACCCATACTATTTCACATGAACTATGTACTTCAATTTCGCTACAAGACAAACTACCCCTGACAGCAAAAAAATACCCCACCACTAACTCTATTTAATCTATCCTTTCTGAACACTGTTAGGCCGTTTGAAAAACTTTGTCTGAACTTATTTCCGGCTTTAGCCAGCTCTCCGTACCTACAACTGTTTGAGCTTCAGTGCTTTCTGTTAGGGCTTGGAGCTCTGGTTCTTCCCCAACACAGCTACGACAATTTAGGTCGTGAAAGAAACATAATTTTTCGCAATACAGTTAGACGAAGATACAGATGTTGCAAGTTGTTGTCAAGTGTTAGTTTTCGTTTGATGCATGCAGAACGAAACAATTAAAAACGAGATGCTGTTTTCTACAGAGCTAACGACTACTTCAGAAGGAATTCATATAATGACAGCGATATCTGAATTCTTTTTCAGATATGAACTGTCGTGGCAAAAGCTGATCGGCGTATGCACAGACGGCGCCCCGTCAGTGCTTGGGTCTCTCTCAGAATTGGTGCAGATAGTCAGAGAAAAGAATTCCACTGTTATTTAAATTCACTGTTTTATACACCATCAAGACTTGGCACCTGAAACACTTCCAAACGAATTCAACGACGTCTTAAAATTATGCATCGAAATTGTGGATCATATTAAAAAGAGCGCATAAAATACTCGTCTTTTTATGGCTCTTTGCGAAGATTTGAGAACAGAACATAAAAAATTGTCATTTGACAGCGAAGTACGCTGGCTCTTAAGAAGCAGACATGTCAGCTAGATCAGCCCCGCATCTACGATATTTCCGAACCTGGACAAAAACTTAATAACGGTGCTCCCCCTCCCCCCCCCTCCCATTCCAGCATTTGAGATAAGGCGTAAATTTTTCTTTTAAAAATCCATTTTTCAAAAATATGTTCTTTTTTAACGTACGTCTTTGTGAAGAGGGTGATAATCAAAACATAAATGGTCGAGGAAATGTAAGACTTGTTACTTGGTCTTAAGTGTACCAAAGTGCAGAGCTACGCCTCTTCATGCGGCATTCCTCTAACGCACGTCAGTGTATTTCGCTCTGTGGAATTCAAACGCGTATATTTTGTTACTGAAGCCATCAACCCTATAATAAGGGCAGTGGAAATTAAAATCTGTTGTGGCGCCTCTCCCGTTCACAGTCGACGGGGTAGACATCGTACCATCCTTGCAAAAACTCAAAATTAATGCTGAGTGGGACTATTTGCAGTCGGGAGAATAAGAGCTCTTCAGAAAACCTGCATTCTTATTGCCTATTAGCTAATAATTTTCTCTCTTTATGTCACATAAAACTAAATATAAGAAATATAAAACCAATAATAAAGATAAGAGACAATACACATTTCGTCAATCCTTAGGTGCCAGCGTGTTTGTTTGTTTCTTTGTTTGTTTGTTTTCAAATCTTGCTATAGTTTTACAAAGCGTGGTTTCTTCCCTGCGAAAGAAATTATTACCTCACCAAAGTTCATCAAATGTCTACATGAAAAATCTAAATGTCGTTGTCGAAGACTGAAAAAGCTGTTAATACGAATAATACCAGAGACTGGTTTGGTTTCTCTGTTTGATTACATCTATTTTGTCACTGTCTGATACATAAAACGAAATATGACTTTCTAATGCTGCAGCAGTTGTAACATACGCCAAATAACAGAGAGTGTTTTAGCACAAATGATCATTTTTATCTTTCTCATTTACATAAATGACACGACAGAATATAATTCACTATGTACCAGTATCAAATTACTATTACTACAAGCAAAAAGTTTTATGTTAGGGAATAGTTCCACATTTCATTCGTATGCTCCTATTTCTCAGGAATGAGATCGAAAATTTGAAATAATACGAAATTTTTATATAAATTTGGAATCGTCAATTTCTTCCACATAATCTGTGTTAAATCCCCGTTTCATCTCCTTCCTGGTTCTAACAAATAATCTTGTCATCACTAATTCTGTAATTATTCCTGCCATTGTCAAAACTTATTAGCCCGGTTTACTTCACTAACCTTGCCAGAATTACCAGTTTAGTTATCCCGCATTTATTCTCCATTTAATCATTATTGCATGTTCGTACAACGCGTTTTCCGCGTTACTAGGAGAATAGAAGTTAAGCAGCTGCTAACCGGGCACTGTCAACTAGACCTTAGTAGTGTAACAGTGTGGCAAAACTTTCCCTAATAATTATAACAACGCTTATCATTCGCACACCTAGTCAACCATAAACCTACAGCGACAAATATTCACCCGTTCAGGTTTATTCGACTCAGCTCGTATAAGCCCGTTACCTTTTGTCTGCTGGAAATTTTTTTTATTTGTAGATGCGACAGGGATTCCTCTGGCAGAGACATAAAATTCACTGTGCATGTATTCAAGAATTAACTGAAGATTCGTTCAAAAATCAACTTAGAATGTGTTAAAAATGTTTGTAATCCAACAGGGATGCTTTTCAAAATCGTATGAATAATCGATGCACCAACGTGCGCTGGATTCTTGGCGCTTTGTGAAACAAGGTTGCTTTTCTTCGAGAATATGAATTTGGCACCCACTGAAACTGCCGGGGGCAGATACCCCGGTTTGCCCCTCTCCTCTCCCTGCCCCCTAGATTCGGGCCTTGGCAAGATTATTTGTACTTAGAGATGAAGAGATTTGGCTTTAGGAAATCCAAAACCAAAGTGAAGTGTGTGTGGAACTCCGAAAGCCAAGTGTTAAGTTGTGTTTGGTTTATCTGTCAGATGTTTTCGGACTCACTGATCTTGAAATTGCGAGGTGGAGATTCGAACATAATTTACTATTGGGATGCCATCATAGCGTTTATGTTGCTACGTTGGAAACGTAAAACCTTAGCCTGCAGTTATTCCTGTTTTCCTAAATTATTTGGGATCCTTGAAGAAGCACTCTTTATGGATGTCTATGAGGAAACTGACTCTGAGAATAAAATATCAAATCATTTGCAGCATCTAACTGACGAATTCAAACGCTACTTTCCTAGCTCTTGTGATAATATCATATTCAGATTGACAACAGGTCATTTTCATGTTGACGTAGATGTGCCGTCAGAAACGCTGCAAGAACGAGCTTTGGAAATTAAAAAACGATTCGCAGTCAAATATGGCTTTGAGAAGATGGATAAGTCATTATTCTGGGTAAAATATCTAAAAGTTTATCCCAACATGGCAAAGGAAGAACTGCAACTGCATTTACCATTTTCAAGCACTTTTTTGTGCGAAAGGACGTTTTCAGCAGTTGTAGCAATGAAAACTAAATACAGAAGCAAACTCAATATTACCAGTGATTTATGTTGTGCGTTTTCTTCTATTCAACCAAGAATTGAAAAGCTTTGCAAGCTCATCCATCACTTTGATTTATATCTTTTTTATTGCCAAATGTATGTGCAAATCGTAATTGTCTACAATAAAATGCTTATATTACAATGTTTATGAAGTTTCTTTTCTGATTCTTTTTACCTTTAGCCACGCAAATAATTATGACACTCTGTGGTTCGGTCGTCCAATGTCCCCACCATACGAGGTATTTTGTGTGAGCTGTCTTCCTTTACAGTTTTCTCCCAGTCTCACAGATCTGTCAGCAGGTTGGTCCGTTAGGAATACACACACATACTCTTTTTTCTGCTCTCCAGCACTAGTTGACTCTGTTCAGTGAGAAGTCAACGATGTCCTTCGATCCAATGGCCGCTTCCCACTCCGCATTCACCTGCTGGATGGAGCTCTCACTTAAAGGACACAGTCACGTTGGATAACCAGCAGAGCTGAGTGGATACTGTTTAGCCGGCTGCCTGCATCTCAACTCCACGGCAGCATCCAAGAGTGGGTGGACCATATCACACGTGTTATCCCTACATCGTTTCAGGAAGCAGGAAAGCATGAAGGGAATTCCCGAAATGTTCGGACACCAGACTTGGAGGAAAATGTGACTAACATTGTGTAAGGTGGCCGCCGTGTCAGTATCAGGTAGTTGGCCCGCCAGTGGAACATTTTCCGTGACAGCTGTTACTACCCTTATCACTTTCAGCACATGCAGCGTTTTCTAGCGACAGACTTTCCGCTGCAGTTTCGTCACTGGTTTCTGCACCAGCCAATCACGATTCCGGGATTTGTGTCATCCATCCTATTCACTGATGAGGCCACCTTCACGATGGGTGATATCGTCAACTTTCATAACAGGCATCTGTAGGATAATAAGCAGAACCTCGATGGTATGGTGACAGCGAATCATCAGCATCAGTGCAGCAGGAATGTGTAGGCCGGGATAATTGGCGACCGTATTTTGGGACCAATTTTTCTTCTATGTCGCCTAACAGGACGAAAGTGCTGGCATTTCTTGCAGGAGACTTTGTCTCCCACTCTGGAAGAAGTACCATTGATGATTCGAAGGGTCATGTTGTTGCTACATGATGTTGCTCCAGCACACTTGGCCGTTAACGTGCGAATACATCTCAGTCATGTTTCCCCTGGTCGATGGATCGGACTAGGAGGTCCAATTACATGGCCTACTCGTTCACCGGTTCTCATCCCGTCCCATTTCCGATTACGGGGCCACCTCAAAAGTATCGTGTATGCAGAGCCCACTCCAGATGTGGAGACATTGGAACGGCGTATTCATGGTGCCTTTGACAATGTTCTGATGTGAACGTTTGCGACAGATCATATTACGGCGCGTACACGCATTCGTTGCGGCACATAGACACCATTTTCAGCACATAGTGTAACTGTTGCTGCATAATACAGAGCGAATTAGACGGAGCCTCTGTAACAACGTATGATTGAATAAATGGTCTCTACCATGAAAACCATGTACACTACTGGCTATTAAATTTGCTACATCACGAAGATGATGTGCTTCAGACGCGAAATTTAACCGACACGAAGAAGATGCTGTGATATGCAATGATTAGCTTTTCAGAGCATTCACACAAGGTTGGCGTCGGTGGCGACATCTACAATGTGCTGACATGAGGAACGTTTCCAACCGATTTCTCATACACAAACAGCTGTTGACCGGCGTTACCTGGTGAAACGTTGTTGTGATGCCTCGTGTAAGGAGCAGAAATGCGTACCATCACGTTTCCGACTTTTATAAAGGTCGAATTGTAGCCGATCGCGATTGCGGTTTATCGTATCGCGACACTGCTGCTCGAGTTGGTTAAGATCCAATGACTGTTAGCAGAATATAGAATCGGTGGATACAGGAGGGTAATACGGAACGCCTTGCTGGATCCCAACGGCCTCGTTATCACTAACAGTCGAGATGACAGGCATCTTATCCGCATGGTTGTAACGGATCGTACAGCCACGTCTCGACCCTAAGTAAACAGATGCGGACGTTTGCAAGACAACAACCATCTGCACGAACAGTTCGACGACGTTTGGAGTAGCATGGACTATCGGCTCGGAGACCATGGCTGCATCACAGACAGGAGCGCCTGGAATGGTGTACTCAACGACGAACCTGGGTGCACGAATGGCAAAACGTCATTTTTCCGGATGAATCCAGGTTCTATTTACAGCATCATGGTAGTTGCATCCGTGTTTGGCGACATCGCGGTGAACGCACATTGGAAGCGTGTATTCGTCATCGCCATACTGGCGTATCACCTGGCGTGATGGTACGGGATGCCATTGGTTACACGTCTCGGTCACCTCTTATTCGCGTTGACGGGACTTTGAACAGTGGACGTTACATTTCAGATGTGTTACGTCCCGTAGCTCTACCCTTCATTCGATCTCAGCGAAACCCTACATTTCAGCAGGATAATGCACGAGTACGTGTTGTAGGTCTTGTACAGGCGTTTCTGGATACAGGAAATGTTCTACTGCTGCCCTGGCCAGCACATTCTCCAGATCTCTCACCAACTGAAAACGTCTGGTCAATGGTGACCTAGCAGCTGGCTCGTCACAATACGCCAGTCACTACTCTTGATGAACTGTGGTATCGTGTTGAAGCTGCATAGTCAGCTGTACCTGTGCGCTCTATCCAACCTCTCTTTGACTCAATCCCCAGGCGTATCAAGGCTATTATTACGGCCAGAGGTTGTTGTTCTGGGTACTGATTTCTGAGGATGTATGCACCCAAATTGCCTGAAAATGTAATCACATGTCTGTTCTAGTATAATATATTTGTCCAATGAATACCCGTTTATCATCTGCATTTCTTCTTGGTGTAGCAATTTTAATGGCCAGTAGTGTATTTTCGGACATAAGTTCAGTAGACCTTTTTTTGTTCCGTATCCTCTCATCTATCAAACCCAAGAGTTTATATAGGGTGGAAAAAATCACCCTGTATATATATTTGCACTTGGTAGGCTGAAATTGCTGGAAAGAGATACGATCAACGTTTTGTGACAATGATTAAAGCCAAACGACACAGCTATAGTATCACGAAACAGAGGAACAACGTACCACTGTATAAAGTAGTTTTTGAAGTCCTCACATCATCTAGAGCTGGTTTGTTGCTCCCAAAGGATTGAGGAAATTGTTTCGAAGTAGATGGTAAAGTTTACCATAATTATTATTTTTTGTTTAATTTATGTATCGTTTCTCTTTTTCTTTTCTTTGTGCGATTTTGATGTGCTGGTAATTTTTTTCTTATCTTCTTCGCACATTTTCAGCGATCGGTAACAAACCACAATTCTGTTATACTTACTTCAGTTTTAGTTAATCCGGCGTTCATTGTAATTACACACGGGGTGCCTGGTGTTTGATCTCAATACCGCTTCTCATACTTTCTGGAATGTTTCGCTGTGTGGGATTTTTCGTGAATAATATGATATGATTGTTGTGGCTGGCTATCAAAGCTGTGCGTATCGTAAACACGGAAAATTTCGGAACCCTTCGTGCAGGTTGCTCTGAAAGTCACGATAGTTTCGGTTTTTATTTCCCTCTTTGTATTAGGTCCTACATTACAACATCTTTCATTTAATTTCATATTCCTTGTTATAAAGAACCTCATTTGAGGATGAGTGTCTCAATGCACCAATCATCCCTTGCACATGCGGGTGATTGGTGCTAACATTCATTATCACAGATCTATGTTACTACCGAATGAGATTTATAGCACAACAGCTCATCAGCTGCGCATACACCCTTATTTATCAGCACTGAAAAACAAAAAGGGAAGCATTCAAACCAAATGGATGAGTATCTTCTTCAGTCGCTCACTGAAGGAAATGGTGAATGGATTCTCGTCTCAATCCAGAACTTCTACCGACTTCAACTTTTCTCTTCGTCGCGCCTAACTAAATGATAACAACAGCCACGTCTAGTTTTTCAGATGGTACATTCCATAAGATATAGCGTAATCACTGCTTCACGAAATTATTTTTAAATAACCAGGCACAAGGATATTGGGCTCCTTCGTGTGTCAGTACGGTTGGTGCAAGAGAAGCTGTCCGATTACACTGTCTGAAGCCTGTAAGTGAAGACGTGCGTGAGGAGAATGCTGACGTAATCCACGCTCGGCGCTGGCAACCCGTAAATGGGGCACTGCTCGACGCCAAGCGCGTCTTCACCGATCGACTGCTGCGGTATAGCTTTGGCACGGAAATAACATGAACGAGTATTGCAGAGATGTTCCTGTTGACATGCGGTGCTCGTTAATAGCAAAGAAAACAACTCTACACAACAGAGTTATAATTAGCTTCGACACAGAAGCGTCGTGCTACGGTTGGCAGAGCCTTGGCGATGGCGACAATGGCAAAAAGAGGGCAGTCGACGTGAAATACACTCCTGGAAATGGAAAAAAGAACACATTGACACCGGTGTGTCAGACCCACCATACTTGCTCCGGACACTGCGAGAGGGCTGTACAAGCAATGATCACACGCATGGCACAGCGGACACACCAGGAACCGCGGTGTTGGCCGTCGAATGGCGCTAGCTGCGCAGCATTTGTGCACCGCCGCCGTCAGTGTCAGCCAGTTTGCCGTGGCATACGGGGCTCCATCGCAGTCTTTGACACTGTTAGCATGCCGCGACAGTGTGGACGTGAACCGTATGTGCAGTTGACGGACTTTGAGCGAGGGCGTATAGTGGACATGCGGGAGGCCGGTTGGACGTACCGCCGAATTGCTCAACACGTGGGGCGTGAGGTCTCCACAGCACATCGATGTTGTCGCCAGTGGTCGGCGGAAGGTGTACGTTCCCGTCGACCTGGGACCGGACCGCAGCGACGCACGGATGCAAGGCAAGACCGTAGGATCCTACGCATTGCCGTAGGGGACCGCACCGCCACTTCCCAGCAAATTAGGGACACTGTTGCTCCTGGGGTATCGGCGAGGACCATTCGCAACCGTCTCCATGAAGCTGGGCTACGGTCCCGCACACCGTTAGGCCGTCTTCCGCTCACGCCCCAACACCGTGCAGCCCTCCTCCAGTGGTGTCGCGACAGGCGTGAATGGAGGGACGAATGGAGACGTGTCGTCTTCAGCGATGAGAGTCGCTTCTGCCTTGGTGCCAATGATGGTCGTATGCGTGTTTGGCGCCGTGCAGGTGAGCGCCACAATCAGCACTGCATACGACCGAGGCACACAGGGCCAACACCCGGCATCATGGTGTGGGGAGCGATCTCCTACACTGGCCGTACACCTCTGGTGATCGTCGAGGGGACACTGAATAGTGCACGGTACATCCAAACCGTCATCGAACCCATCGTTCTACCATTCCTAGACCGGCAAGGGAACTTGCTGTTCCAACAGGACAATCCACGTCCGCATGTATCCCGTGCCACCCAACGTGCTCTAGAAGGTGTAAGTCAACTACCCTGGCCAGCAAGATCTCCGGATCTGTCCTCCATTGAGCATGTTTGGGACTGGATGAAGCGTCGTCTCACGCGGTCTGCACGTCCAGCACGAACGCTGGTCCAACTGAGGCGCCAGGTGGAAATGGCATGGCAAGCCGTTCCACAGGACTACATCCAGCATCTCTACGATCGTCTCCATGGGAGAATAGCAGCCTGCATTGCTGCGAAAGGTGGATATACACTGTACTAGTGCCGACATTGTGCATGCACTGTTGGCTGTGTCTATGTGCCTGTGGTTCAGCCAGTGTGATCATGTGATGTATCTGACCCCAGGAATGTGTCAATAAAGTTTCCCCTTCCTGGGACAATGAATTCACGGTGTTCTTATTTCAATTTCCAGGAGTGTAGTCTGTATGGAACCGATGGAACCGAACTATGGGCCCAGCGAACAATTATTCTTGTGCCCACTACATGAGCGTATTGAAATATTGTATTTTTCTCTACATCATATTGCCGATTCCACCGAACGGTCCAGACGCTCAATGACGTTCGAGACTACAGGAGGTTTGTCCAGTCAGCTAACGTCAAGATGGCTAGCTAGAAGTTTGAAAGAGTTACGGAACTCGTCGGGAAATAATCTAACAAAGACAAGACTTGAATAACTACAATATTTAATTGCAGTCTGGGTAAGAATTGGATGATTACTTGAATATAATCACACTACTCCTGATTGAAACATCAGGAGAAGTGTAAGTATAAGCTCAGTATAAGCGCAAGCAGAGACAGAGAAGTTGAGGTCCCGGGCCTCACCTACACAGACGTCCACTGCCTGTGCTGGACTCTGTTTTCAGGCGACGCCACCTCCGCCTGCATACTGTGCAGTAGGCCACGCCGCTCCATCCACACTGTGCCTGCGACCTCCTTCCTGCAGGGTCTCATATGACCATATCTGGTCACCGCCAATGCACTGCCATGCCTCCCAGCTAACGCGATCACTCTGAGAGCCTTTGTAACATTTATGGCCAATGCTCACATCAGTGCCCTTCCTATGGCGTCTCCTTCGTCCTGGCTGCTGTTCGTTGTCTTTCAGGCAGCATAAAGCATTTCCCAAATAGCACACATCTTTTCGAAAAAACTCGCGCTTGTCGTTTTAAATTGTGGCCTTTCGCATACCTTTCCTGCCACACATTATGAACCTGTAAGCAAGAGGCAAATTTCAGGATATCATGTAAATAAATGAACAATTTGTCAACTTGTAGTGTCGTCAAAATGGAGTTCGTTAACTTCTGAAATATACTAGGAGCTGTTTTAAGACCCATGGGCATTTGTTTCTACTCGTTATGCCCATACGGCGAACTGAAAGCCGTCTTTTCTCGGTACTTTTCGTCTTAAGACTTCGCTAAGTCGAGTTCGAGAAGTACTTTGCCTTTCCTAGGCCGTCGATGATTTCGTCTATTCTTCACAATGAAGACACTGAATTTTGGGACATCTCATTAAGCAGCCGATACTCCGCGAATCTTTTGCTTTCTACTGGCTTCCAGCTTTCCTAAATTAAAACTGAGGGAAAAATCCAACCACTTTTTCTTAGCACCACAATGTCATCCTCTAACATCTTTTCAATTTCCTGCTAGAGCACCCCCTTTTGTGCTTGTCGTATTGTGTAAGGTCACGAACATATCACTCTACCTTCCACTTCCGGTAGCAGTTTAATTTCGCGCCTGAAATTATCCGTGTAAGATAATATGACTGTGGGCAAATGGAAAATGTCGCTGTATATAGTGCATAACTCTATGATTGCTGTCATGTATGCAGATGTTCTCGTTTAGTACTATTTCTGATTTCAGCTGCGGCTTGTTTTTAGTGATGCGATTCACACTGAACGACTGCTGCAACAACGTCCGCTCCCGAAATGTTTCTGCTACCAGCCCGTGGGCAGTCTACTGACACACTCTCATCTGTAGTGCTCAGCGCACTCGGTAGACATTCTCCCGATTCTACTTTTACTAATGCCTCAGGCACATACACGCCGTTGATGATTTCCTACTGCGGAATGATAGCTTATCTCATTCCATTTGCCCTGTTTCTATTCGACACACCCATCCCTCCCGGGGTCCTATTGTTAATGCCGAAACAATTTGCGTTCTTTTTGCCTCTCTCCGGCGTTATCTGATACCTGTTTGTGTTGTGTTCCGACTGTTAATGAGTTTCTGTCACTATTCGCTCTCGCCTTTTGAAATGTTTCTCACTTTGCGCTCAAGGGCCTCTCACAAGAGCCTTCCATTTTCTTTGAATGTACTATGTGCAGCTCATCTTCATTTTCTCACGCGCCTGTTGCCCCGTATCTGAGTTTCTCGGAAAGGACCTTCGCTGCCTCACAGCTGCACAACTGTGTTACCAAGTTTCCGACTTCTAATATCAATCTGCACCGGCTCATACTCTGCCTTCGTTCTAATCCATTTCCCGTTGATCCGCAGGCTTCCGGTGACACAACTGATTACGACTCCATGTTCTTTGAAAATGTCTTGGCCAACCAGCCCCTCAGATGGAAGATCCCCAGTTATGTGGAAACAACGCCTCACTTGCATTCCGTTTCTCGTTCATAATTCGAGCGTTACAGATCCCTCTGTTCTTGCAACCGTATTAGCGATTCCCCCATTCGTAATAAATTCAGCTGGATTATACTTCCCACCGTTTCTCAAACTACTTCTCCGAAGGAGCCATATCAGCGCACCACTATCCACGAGAGATATAAAGCACTTAGTAATGCCGTGCTGACACTCCAATTGTATTATGTCATTTTTACTTTCGCAGTCGACCGTTAATATCTTTCCAGGTAAGGTGTAAGGCTTTCTTATGCCGTTACTTGGATTTCCTGGCTTTTACGTCACGTATGTGAATTCTGTGCATGGCAAAGGCTTTCTGGGAAGTCTGTCGCATAATGACCGTTTCGTTTGCATTTAAAACACGTGACGGACTTCAGACGCACACATGACTTGGCGAATTACACTGGGAGCACCTCACTACTCGTGACTGGATCTTATCCCTGCCTTTTCTTGATACAACCAGCCCGGCCTTTCTTATTCTTTTATCTTTACGACACTCTCGTGGCAAATGGACTGGCTTCCCACACGTGAAACACTTAGTGGGTTCCTTCTCAGTCAGTGGCGCCACAACTCCACCTCGGGTGATCATCTCTCGGCTTAAAAGGGAGTCGGAACAATGACAATGACAAAATTAACTTTTTTGTTTTTTCATTATAAAATTATTTGAAGTTTTCTGAATAACACAAATCAAGTTTCACCCTTCTAAGTGAATTCTAAGTGTGTTTTTTATCGCTACAAAGTTGACGCGCCGCGTAAACGGTTGTAGCGACTTGATGTGTCACCTCTGACGGCACCGCTCGCTGGCTGCAAGCAGGATATCTTTGCGGAATTAGACAGTTTTTTGTTTTCCAACGTTGTATGGCTTTATCTCTGTGACAATTGACTGTTCATATTGGTAAAAATAAACGCTATACCGTGTGTGTTGATTTGTGGAGTTTCGTTTGTGTTGTTTGTTTAGCTGTTCAATTTTTCAATTTTTCATATTTGACGAATTTTGCTCGTACCTGTTTTACGTATTTGATTTGTGGACATCAATACGTCCCGTTTCAGCAATCGAGTGTTTAAGAAAAGACTCAATGAGTGGAAGTAGAAATATTTTGTTGTTTCGAAGGGAGATGCTTCTCAGACTGCTTCATCAGCTACTCCAAATGAATGCGATAGAACTTCTTCCAGTAAGAAACTTTGTGACAGCAAAGAAAAATTTGAAAACTATGAAAGTGACAGTAATGATGTGAATGAAATAATTAACATTTCCATGCTCTCTAATACTTTCAAACATGGTGTATTATGCCAAGTTTGCAAAGAAAGAGGACTGGAATTGAAAATAACTTCACACATTGGTTTGGCATGTAAAAAAGTGTAACAAATGTGCTGCAGCAGTTTAGTTTTCTAATTTTAACAGTATTCCTCGTAGTGGTAATAGTGGAATGAAGGTGCAGAATACACTCCTGGAAATGGAAAAAGAACACATTGACACCGGTGTGTCAGACCCACCATACTTGCTCCGGACACTGCGAGAGGGCTGTACAAGCAATGATCACACGCACGGCACAGCGGGCACACCAGGAACCGCGGTGTTGGCCGTCGAATGGCGCTAGCTGCGCAGCATTTGTGCACCGCCGCCGTCAGTGTCAGCCAGTTTGCCGTTGCATACGGAGCTCCATCGCAGTCTTTAATACTGGTAGCATGCCGCGACAGCGTGGACGTGAACCGTATTTGCAGTTGACGGACTTTGAGCGAGGGCGTATAGTGGTCATGCGGGAGGCCGGGTGAACGTACCGCCGAATTGCTCAACACGTGGGGCGTGAGGTCTCCACAGTACATCGATGTTGTCGCCAGTGGTCGGCGGAAGGTGCACGTGCCCGTCGACCTGGGACCGGACCGCAGCGACGCACGAATGCACGCCAAGACCGCTCACGCCCAACATCGTGCTGCCCACCTCCAGTGGTGTCGCGACAGGCGTGAATGGAGGGACGAATGGAGACGTGTCGTCTTCAGCGATTAGAGTCGCTTCTGCCTTGGTGCCAATGATGGTCGTATGCGTGTTTGGCGCCGTGCAGGTGAGCGCCACAATCAGGACTGCATACGACCGAGGGACACAGGGCCAACACCCGGCATCATGGTGTGGGGAGCGATCTCCTACACTGGCCGTACACCTCTGGTGATCGTCGAGGGGACACTGAATAGTGCACGGTACATCCAAACCGTCATCGAACCCATCGTTCTACCATTCCTAGACCGGCAAGGGAACTTGCTGTTCCAACAGGACAATCCACGTCCGCATGTATCCCGTGCCACCCAACGTGCTCTAGAAGGTGTAAGTCAACTACCCTGGCCAGCAAGATCTCCGTATCTGTCCCCCATTGAGCATCTTTGGGACTGGATGAAGCGTCGTCTCACACGGTCTGCACGTCTAGCACGAACGCTGGTCCAACTGAGGCGCCAGGTGGAAATGGCATGGCAAGCCGTTCCACAGGACTACATCCAGCATCTCTACGATCGTCTCCATGGGAGAATAGCAGCCTGCATTGCTGCGATAGGTGGATATACACTGTACTAGTGCGACATTGTGCATGCTCTGTTGCCTGTGTCTATGTGCCTGTGGTTCTGTCAGTGTGATCATGTGATGTATCTGACCCCAGGAATGTGTCAATAAAGTTTCCCCTTCCTGGGACAATGAATTCACGGTGTTCTTATTTCAATTTCCAGGAGTGTATAAATGTTAGGCTAGTTGTAAGTAGGCTGTTTAGGTTTTTTTATTTGTAACACCACCTCTGTATGAAAATCACTGGCTGTGCTGTGTGAAGTCTATGGTTGGTTGCATTCTTGTTCGCCATTGTAGTGTTGGGCAGTTCGATGTTAACAGCGCGTAGGGTTGCGCAGTTGGAGGTGAGCCGCCAGCAGTGGTGGATGTGGGGAGAGAGATGGCGGAGTTTTGAAATTTGTAAGACTGGATGTCATGAACTGCTATATACATTAGACTTTTGATCACTAGTAAGGTAAATACATTGTTTGTTCTCTATCAATATCTTTCATTTGCTAACTATGCCTATCAGTAGTTAGTGCCTTCAGTAGTTCGAATCTTTTATTTAGCTGGCAGTAGTGGTGCTTGCTGTATTGCAGTAGCTTAAGTAACGAAGATTTTTGTGAGGTAAGTGGTTTTGTGAAAGGTATAGGTTAATGTTAGTCAGGGCCATTCTATTGTAGCGATTATTGAAATTCAGATTGAGTTGCGCTAAAAATATTGTGTGTCAGTTTAAGCACAGTCATGTATAATTTTTCTAAGGGGACGTTTCATATGGCGACCCTATACGCAAAGCATTTCACTTTCGGTTATGATGAGGTAAGTACACTGACTTCATCAGAACTTTGCTTACAGAGGACGATAACTACGACAGTTACACAGAATTATCTTACAGCAAGACGCACATTTAGCACTACAGGACACGTATTTGAGTGATTAATTTTGTACTTAAAACAATTATTTTTAAAGATATTTGAAGTACAATGATATAAAGGTTTTCCATGATACATTTCATTCCTTGTTGTACTCTGTAACACCTGAGGGTATAATTACATTAATCCTCAGGGGGGTACACGCTTACTTTGTGGATCATGTGTTTGGCAAGCACAAGGAGCCCTAGCTAATATGGCATTTGCTTATACAACTTTATACATTGGTACCATATTTCTCTAACACAGAATTACACAGCTATCTGATCATTTAACTGAGAGAGACAAATATTTATTTTACTACATCAGTGACAGATGTTTACGTAATTACACAGTTGGATAACTTCACACTTATGAAATTGTGTTTTGTCTGTACTTTGTGAACTGTTCATATTTTTTTTGGAACCATTGTGATACTACGAGAGCTTTGAATGATATATTTGGTATGGGATCATGATTTTTAAAGTACGTTTGAGGCAGATGACACTTTTGACATGAGCAGAGAATATTTTTAGGTACTGAAATTATTGAAGGAAGCTATGATGTTTTTGAGAGTTGACTGAGGTGTTATGATGTTATTATTACGACGACGATGTGAATTATGCTTCTGAGGATTGTTTAAGCTGATGCTATATGAGTTATTTGGTTATGCTACGCATCTGTTATGATGAAATATTGAAGAAGTGTCGACGAATATGTATATGTGTAATAAGGTAAGGAATAATGAGTAGTGGTTAGGGACTCTGGTTTGTGAAAAAGGATGTTGGAAACCGAGAATCGTACTTTAAGTGTTATGAAATGTGTGTATATGCTTGAATGTATCACTATGCTGGTGAATATTTTTTGGACACTATTATATTTAAAGGATTTTGTTTCTACAGATTTGTAACGCAAATTCTTGACCTGTGAAATTTTTATATGAGACTGTCACTGTAGCGGAAACTGCTGTCGTATATATTTCGGTAAGGAAGGTAAGTGACTGTGACGTAATGCATTGTGAGTGGCCAGGTGTGCCAGCCGCCTTGAGAAAAAGTCATTAGCGTGTGCCTTTCAGTGGCACAAGAAAAAAAAGAGGCCGTTATCCTCGCTATTGACATTCCTTTGTAGAAAGCACCGCAAAAACGACACGCTCATTACTTGGAAAGATACTTATTTACATCTGCACACCTGATAATGACAAGCGTCTTTCTACGAGAGTTGAGAGAATTTGTACTAACTTATGAAATGTCACATGACTATTGAATGATAATTTTCTGCTTTGTCTTTCATAGTTGCTTATTTCATTTGATATCTGGTTTCCCGCTGTGTTGCAGCATTGGTTTTATAAAACAAAATTAAATGCATTTGCTAATGTGAACACTTTCTGTCAACAGATCTATAAATAATCATTTTATGATCCACGTTCTTCGAAAAAGGAGCACTTGGAAAGGAAAGAACAATAAGAAGGGATTAATAACAGTTACTGCATACTTAATTTTCTTTTCAACTACTTGGTAATACCTTTTGGAGAATTAGTTTTGTGGTGCTCCACTTTAATTACATAGATATTAATATGTGAATAGACATTTCCCTATTTTGCATTGTTGTCTTTACTGTTGTATTTTTTCTGCTTGAGCTTTGTCATGTTTAGATATAGGTTATTGCATTTGCTGCTGCTGTTTGCCAGGCATAGTGTTACTGAATTTCACTTTCTGTTACTCTGTTAAGACAGTTTTACTACTGATTTATTTTTCTTGTTGCTGCACATTGGCTCATATTAGTTGTAATGTTGCATTTGCTTGGTAATTTAGATTTACTGTAGCTTTTTTTGCCAATTTGCATTTTTTTGTCATAGCTGTTTATGTTAATTGTTTTGTGCTGCTGCATTGCCTCTTCCCTTAGTTTAGCATCTGAGCTCAGTAGGTTTAAGTTAGCTTAAGAGGGGGTAGACTTTATAAGTAACTAACTATGATGAATTGGAAGAAAAGCATTGAGAAGCTATACGAAAATGGTATGGCCAAAAAAAGTAGTGTACAGTGGAGAAAAACTATTTTTGAAAGAGGATGTGAACAGAATGCAGGAAGCATGTTTGGATTTTTTTTTTTTTTTTTGCTGGGGCAAATGTTGAAATAAGAGGGACGATCTATGCAATGAAGTTTTGGGTTGGACTGCAGTACCAAATGTTACCCTGAAAACAAACCCTGTCCTTTCTTTTTGTGTTATCCCACTATGTGTTTGTGTACCCTTGTGTATTTGTTTTCTTCTTGTCTCTGTGTACTGTTTCATAGAAGTTTTTCTCTTCTAATACTCAGCTACATGAACTACGATGAGGAATACTGTTATCTTCAAATATAATTTGCATTAATAATATGTTATTTACTTTGTAAAGATGTTAGACATTATTAATTCTGTACTATTTTAATTCTCGCGTGTGAAGTTTATGTTTCAAAAGTTATTCTGATCTTTATGTATGTGCTTATATCATAATATTTGTAACACTGATGTGCATGTTTATTTCTATTCTTTTGTAAAGCCCCTATTACTACAAATGATATCTGAATTATTATGTTTTTAATGATGTTTTTTTGTAACTTTGTTATTGTATTCTTGTGTTATAAAATTGTAATTGACACCAGTTCATCAAATTAAGTAACTTGTAAATTACATTTCAATGCACATGTTTCTGTTGGTCATAGTATATGGACAATATGTGAGAAGTAGGGACTGATAGTGTTTGCACATGTGTTAATAATTCAGCAAGGGACTGGATAATAGCATTGCTGGTTCTAAGGACATTTCAAACAAATTCTTTGTGAGTGGACAAGTGGTGGTTTATGGACTTGCTATATTGTCCACAAGACTCTTCGATGGTGATTGTGCACCTGCACAGTCGCAACAGATGGCTGCTGGCCGTCTTTACATGGACTACAGTGAGTTTACACCTTTGATGTCCCGTGAATACCATTATTTCTACAAGGACTACAGTGGGTGTGCACCTCTGGTGGCCCAAGAATAACATAATCTCTACCAGGACTACAGTGGGTCTGCTCTGTGATGACCTACCTACCGATATTCTTCAAAACTTCGACTGACTCTGCTGTGGGTTTGCTCTGTTGTGGCCCATTACTTGTCTGCATGTCAAGATTCAACCCTGTCATTCCGTTGGAAGGACAACACTACTTCAAGACTGCATGTTATAGTGTTGCATTGCATTGCATTGGCAAGGGCAGTGCTGCAGGGACAATGTTATGTGGAATTATTAACTTGCCAAAACCACCAACCAAGTTTGGATTTTCTAATGAATTGGTGGGATCTTCTGCTGAATATATTCCTCAAGCAACAATGACGAAAGCAGTTGAAGAAGTTGTGACAGATAATGGGAATTGTAGAGATTTAACTGTTGCTTTAGATGGATCATGGCAACATAGAGGTCATAAATCTCAAAATGGAGTTTTGACAGCTACCAGTGGAGGCAGTTGCAAAGTAATTGATGTTGCTACTCTCTAGATGCCAGATGTAAGGGCAATACCAACGACGAACATAATGAAATTTGTGAAGCAAATTTTCACGGCACGAGTGGATCGATGGAAGTAGAGGGAGTGAAAGCAATTTTTTCCAGATCACTGGAGTGGTATAATGTACGATACACTAACTATGTACGAGATGGTGATTTTAAGGGATATAAAGCTGTAGAGGAACTCAAACCTTATGGCAATGAAATCCACATTCAAAAACAGAAGTGCATTGGACATGTGCAGAAGCGCATGGTGGCTCACTTATGCAAACTAAAGCAGACATTAGGATCCCAGAAGCTTAGTGATGGTAAGACCCTTGGAGGAAGAGGAAGATTGAAAGATGGAGCAATTGATAGATTGTAGAGGTATTATGGGTGTGCAATTAGGCAAAATAAAAGAAGCATTGGAGCATATGAGGAGAGCAGTATGGGCATTATTTTTTCATACTGCGTCAACATATGAGCACCCACAACATGCACTGTGCCCCACAGGTGACGACTCATGGTGTAAGTACCAATCAGGAAAGGAACATGCCAATAAAAACAGTTTGCCAAATGCTGTAATTGATGTAGTAAGCCCATATTCAGATATTTGTCACAGCCAAGTTTATTGGAAAAGTGTTTACATGGGAAAACACAAAATCCAAGTGTAAATAATTTAATTGGGATTAGGATTCCCAAAAGGGTGTTTGTACAGATAGAAACATTTCAATTTGGAGTGTATATTGCAGTTTCAACATACAGTGAAGGAAACATTATCAAATGTGATGTGTTGAAACGTTTAGGTTTCCAACCAGGACACAACACCATTTCCACAGTGCTCCTAGTTGATGGAGAAAGACTAAGAGGTGCAGGAAGAAGAGACAAAAGCCTACAAAATGCAGCGAAAGGGAAGAAAAGACCAGTGTGAAAAGAAAACTAACACTAGAAAAAGAAGAGGAAGCTGATAATCCATCAAATGGGGCAGGAAAGTATTTAAAAAATTTGGAAGCCATTTCCCGTAACTTTAAAATTTTCATCTCTGAGGAACATTTGTTTAAAACCTGCCAACAGTATATCATTGAAATTTATACACATTGTTGTTTACTTCTTTTTCTTCATTTTTATAACAAATTGTAAAAAACAATTTTAATGCAAGAGTTATAGAAGAAAAAGTGCATAGTTTTAGAGAAAAAATAATCATCTGCTTACAAAAACTGTAAAAAAAAATTTCTTGACATGGCATTATAACTTTGGAGAGAAATATTCACTGAACATGAAGTCCAAATTTCAGAGCAATATGTTTAATAGTTTTAGAAAAAAAGGTTCCTTCTATTTGCTAAAATTAACATGGAGGTGATGGATTGTTCCTGCTCCCTTTAAGGCTATTGCGCTCTCCTCTGTCAGAGCTATCTCTATACCCTCTGCTAACGTAAGCTGCTTACCTCACTCACGCTCTGTTGTGTTTAACCTGTCATCGTAAATCAGTTGGGTAAACATTGCTCGGCTTAATTTCCAAATTAGAGCAAGACTATCTTCTAGCACCGATTCTCGCATAGTATCTCTGATTGCTTCTCTGTAATGGTACTGCATGGTATCCAACCTCAAACTCCACTGAGCTATAGGTTCCCCATGTTCTTGCCGACTTACAGACGTCTGACATGTGCAGTCAAGTGTCCTTTTACTAGCATAGTTTGCTACTAATATGGGACACACATCTCGACTAGTTACCCTTAGATCTCTGATTGATAACTTGAGCCCCCTATTTTAGTTTAAACCAATTGCAGAAGGGCGTCATGCTTCAAATGGTTCAAATGGCTCTGAGCACTATGGGACTTAACATCTTAGATCATGAGTCCTCTAGAACGTAGAACTACTTAAACGTAACTAACCTAAGGACATCACACACATCCATGCCCGAGGCAGGATTCGAGACTGCCACCGTAGTGGTCGCACGGTTCCAGATTGTAGCGCCTAGAACCGCTCGGCCACGTTCGAGATCCTTGTGTTATTGTGTTAGTTAGCGTCAAATCGCAAGGGAATCTGGTATTAGCCAGAATAGTGTCGCTCGTGTGCTGCATCGCTGTAAATTTCATCCTTACCATATCAGACTCCACCAAGAATCAACTGGTTCGAATTATATGCGTCGTATTGAATTCTGCCGATGGGCTCATCTTCAGATTAAGAGAGATGACACATTTATTACTTTGATTTTATTTACTGACGAGGCTACATTGAGGAACCATGGAAATGTTCGCAGCTCGTTGTCGTGCGGTAGCGTTCTCGCTTCCCACGCCCGCGTTCCCGGGTTCGATTCCTGGCGGGGTCAGGGATTTTCTCTGCCTCGGGCATGGATGTTTGTGATGTCCTTAGGTTAGTTAGCTTTAAGTAGTTCTAAGTTCTAGGGGACTGATGACCATAGATAAGTCCCATAGTGCTCAGAGCCATTTGAACCATTTTGAAATGTTAGTCTGCATAACATGCATTATTGGGCAATCCATGCTGGCTGCAGCAAGTTTCATACCAACAACCGTGGTTGGTAAATGTATGGTGTGAGATTCTGGAGGACAGAGTTATAGGCCCTATTTCATCGAAGGAAATCTTAATGGTAGGAAGTACACCACACTCATGCAAGAAACGTTAGGTCTGCTATTGGAAGATATACTTTTAGGAACAAGGAACAGAATGTGGTATCAACAGGGTGGGTGTGCGGCACATTTTTCGCGGCTGGCCAGAAATGAGGTGCAGAGACAATTCTCAAATCGTTGAATTGGATTAAGAAGGAGACATTGTCATGGCCGATTTATTTACCAGACTTGACACCTATGGTTTTTTTCTTGTGGGGATTCGTAAAAGACATTGTTTATAAAACTTTCCATCTAAATCCGAAGATATGCGAGGGAGAATTGTCAGAGCATGTCCTTCGATAAGTGCCCCAGGCAGGATTCGAACATGCGACCGTAGCAGTCCCGCGATTCCGGACTGAAGCGCCTAGAACCGCACTGCGGTGTCATGCTGTTCTGGGTCTATAAGTTCAAATGTAAGTTCACGTTTGTCAAGGAACTAAATTTCAGCAAATCTGGAAAACTAATGAATTGCCTACTTTGCCTACTTTGTGACTCAGGCGCATCAGAGGCTGCGCCACAAACATTACCCCCCAGCTCATGGTATACCTGGAATTCTCTGTGTTGCCCTTGCTTTTGTGCTCCATCTGCTGCTAAGCGTTGCCTTTGCACCGCCATCCGTCGTCGCTGCCACCGCGGCTGCCGATGTCTGCCTTCCACTGTCCCGCACCACCGCCTGTGACCTTCTGCATCTGTCTGCGTTGCGGCCGCAGCTGGTCGCCCTCCCCTCACACCCCCTGTGTAACCCACACTGCTGTCTGTTGTTGCTGGTGTCGGTGCCAGTGCACGTCCTCTGTGGCTTAGGTGAGTCTGTGCTGCCCGCCGCGGCTGCACTGCTACTGAGTATCCTCGCGCCGGCTGCGGCCCTGCGCGACATCCTGAAGCTATCGCTACTATTGCATTGCCTCTGCGCGCAGTCCAGCGATCCCGTGCTGCCCGCCGTGGCTGCCAGCTGAACTTGCACCGTCGACTGGACCCTCGCGCTGTCGTCTACCGCCCTTGGCCACTTTCCTAGATGTCCTCCTCGAATGCGGGAGCCGTCAGTCCGCTGTTAGTGACACTGCACCACCCATGTCTGTCTTCCGGTATGTGCTCCTTATCCCCAGCCGCCGTCTGTTGCTGGACCTGTCACGGCCTCCTCTTCTTTCTTCGGGTGCCTTCTTCTTCTCGAAAGCGAGAGAGGAGCCCTCCTTCTTTTCTGTCCTGGCTACTGGCTTGCTGTTGGCCTGCGTACTGATTATTCGAGTACTGCAAAAGGGGTTCTCAAGGCCATTCCGTTTTTTACGTGATGTCAGGCTGAGCAGGTTCGGTATTCCAAAGAAATGCTACCTATTACTATAACTATTGGCGTGATTACTGCACGCTAATTCCACGACATAACCACCCCATCTGACACCAGAAAAATTCTCTGTGTCGTGCCCCGAGACACTCAATGACATTGGAGACTGCAGGTGGTCCGTCCAGTCAGCTAACGTGGAAACGGATAACTGGACGTTTGAAAGTGTTATGGAAAAAATATCGAACAATGACAAGACTTGAATAAATACAATCTTTAATTGCTCGTCTAAAGAAGCATTGGATAAATAATGTCAGTACACGAATACTGGTCGCAAAATACCATGGAGGAAGGTACGCAACTAAGTATGAGCACGAGCAGAGACAGAACGAATACTAAAAGTCAAGCCAAAGGCCTGACCTACAAAGATGTCCCTCCTGGACCACTCTGTACTGAACTCCCTTTTCGGTCGACACTACCTCCACCTTTACACTGTGCAGTAGGTTCAAATGGCTCTGAGCACTATTGGACTTAACATCTGAGGTCGTCAGTTCCCTAGACTTAGAGCTACTTGAACCTAACTAACCTAAGTATATCACACAAATCCATGCCCGAGGCAGGATTCGAACCTGCGACCGTACCAGTAGCGCGGTTCCGGACTGAAGCGCCTAGAACCTCTCGGCCACTCAGGCCGGCTGTGCAGTAGGTCACGCAGCTCCTTCCACTTTGGCGTTTCCGGCCTTTGCCCTGTGGGGCCCCATGTGACCATATCTGGTCATCGCCAACGTACTGCCACACCTCGCGGCTCTTCACATGAGCTCACATGACAACTGTTGAGTCTACAAATCATTTCCAGCCAATGCCCAAACCAGCGCCCTTCCTGAGGCACCTCCCTCGCACTCTGAGCACCGTTTTTTGAAAACTCGTTCATTCTGGCTGCTGTTGTGTTGCCTTTCAGGTGTTGCATTTCTAAAATATGTTACGTTTAAGTAGTTCTAAGTTCTAGGGGACTGATGACATCAGCTGTTAAGCTCAGAGCCATTTTAACCAAACTTAATGTCCACGAAATGTAAACGAACTAGGCCAGCATGGCAGTGCAATCTTGACGATGGAAGAATGATATCAAAGAGTCCCTATGTCCTGGCATTGTTGTTATCAGTGTAGCAATTAGTACTCCGAATAGCAGTTCGTAGTTCAACACAGAAAGAGCAGCCAGGTTACAGTATCACATCACAAGGATGACGTCAACGGTCTTCACTCGGTGAACGATATGTCCTTGGAGCTCCCGACCGCTGCTCATAATGGTTTTGTGGCTTCTAGGTGGTGGAACCAGGGCCCTATTTTGTATCTTTACGCCATTTTGCCGATCGGTTCGGTACACGAGCGCACCGAACGGTCTTGTTTTCGAAACAGAGCCCCTACATTATTCAGTAAACTTTCCGAAAGCGATGCTGAAGGGTCCTAGCGAACCGAAACGCTGTTGTCAGTTCTCCTCGCGTCAACCAATGAAAAGCAATCTGCCTCAGATTCGCTCATGTGCACTGCAGCGCCGCAGCGGCAAGAACCTGAAGCGGCTAGCAGCCGACACAAGTATGCCATTTCACAGTACCAAAAACTGTGGTTAGAGTACATAACACTGTTCAAATATTGTTGATAACAGGCTTTCATGAATGAATGATAAAGATAGAATATTGAATGTGTTCTGAAAACTGTAGTAAATGTCACATTATGCCATTGTATTCTCTTTCACATCAACACCTTGTTTTGGATTTTACGTTTCGGAATGTGAGTTAGGAATGGAGTGTAGTACCACATTGTACAAATACATCTACAGAAACACCCGAAAATTTCTTTATTTTTTTCTGTTTTCTGTAGTTCCTTAGTTGCTTCAAAATTCATGGAGATACGTTCCGTTTATCCAAATAATTGAAGGTAGTTTCTTTATTGCCATACGCGTTTCGCTTCCTTTATTCGTGATGGTACTTCACAAATAAAAGAAGCGAAACGCGTATGGGAATAAACTGCCTTCAATTAGTTTCATAGATAGAACACATCTCCACGAACCCAAAAATTATTTAAGAATGTGTCAAAGAATAAGAAAATGCATAGAATGTGGTTGTAGCTCTTTCCTAGAGATCCAGATGATGAAGTAGCCTACTTCCCTATATGATATGTCAACGATTTAGTTCATAAAAACAAAATTTTAAAAAATCGCCTTTTTGAAAGCGCGTGGCGAGTTCAGCTATAGAAGTTCGTTGTAGTTCATAACATGCATCTGGTGAATCAAAATGTTTCATATATGGTGGTATAGTTTGAAAATATTGTGGAGGGAGTCTTTCATCTCTGTCTACTGTTGTTAACGATTCGATCGCAGATAAATAGTTGTTACAAGAAAGAGTATAAAGACGATTGCTGCTAGTTTCATTCGTAGTAATTTGCGTTGTGCTCTTAGATTCCTGTCTCACCACACTCTCGGAAATCGCTACGTATTCCGAAAAAAATGGTGAATTGTTTGCGACAAGAAGAAGTATTAATGACACTGTCAGTTGTTTCACGAGCAGTAATCTCATCTTTCATTTCTTGAACACATGAATGTCACAAAATCATAGATACTCGTTACCGAGAAAGCGCGCTCTTACGTGCAATTACAACGAATATTTCAGAAAAATACTTAACTTTGACGATTAACGGAGTCTCAGAATGCGTTGCAAACACGAAAAACAATATTTTCGTATCCTACAGTATACGAACCTACATACATTGGCATGGCCTTACCAACTTTGCTACTACAGCTTGCGTACAACCACAGCTTTATTTTATGTAATTCCATTTCAGAGAGACGCCTACTGACTTCGTTGCTGAATGATGCCGGCACACTTCGGAAATGCATGAAATTTTGGGAGGTTTCCTCTACCAGACTTCACAATATTCCTTTGCATGGTTACGAAAAAGTTTTAAACGCGTTTCTATAGTTAATAAATAAACCATTTGCGGAAAAGAGCACACGAAGTCACTAGCAGTTTCAGAGCCGATGTCTTGATATTTAATGATCTTTAAACTCTTAATTGCATAAAAATAACAGGTATTTTGAGAGAATATTGACGGAAAACTTTTCTTTATTGGATGTTGTAATCATTGACAGTAAGAACTTAACGTAACCATATTTCTAACAAAAGAAAATAGTCTACTATGAACTCACTTTCCAACTGGACGCATCCTGTGGTGATTCTTTAGTAACACAATCACTAAATCCAAAGGTAAAACAGCTCAATATGTTTAAAATAACAAATTATAGGTGTAAATAAGCCACAGCTAACCGAACGACAGGACCATACCGAAATCTAAAACCTCTCAGTACTGTTGTCGAAAAAGCGGCAGGAGGACCGTTCGGTAACAGGTCTCAGAAGCTTACTGAATAGGAAATTCGCATAAAGAACCGAAAATGACGTCACTACCGAGACTAACCTACTGCACGGATCGTATGAACGATATAGAATAGGGCCCCAGGTGAGCCTAAGGGAGCGCCGCCTATTCTCAGTTGCTGTGCATCTCACCTCTTTTGACTCGATAATGTTTGATACTATGTGTGGTCGAATCGGTGTCGTTAGCTCGTCGAAATACAAAGTAAATAATTTGTAGTTCCCGGCGGATTTGTGTCGAGGTCCTGTGTGCCGGCCAGCCTGTAGATGGTTCTAAGGGCGGTTTTCCATCTGCCTCGGCGAATGCGGGCTGTTTCCCCTTATTCCGCCTCAGTTACACTATGTCGATGGCTGATGCTCAAACACTGTCTCCACGTACGCGTACATCATAATTACTCTACCACGCAAACATTGAGGTTACATTAGTCTGCTTTGAGACGTTCCCGGGGAAGGGGGGCGGGGTCCACTACGGGGTGAACCGCACAATAACCCTGGGTTCGGTGTGGAGCGGCGGCGGGGTGGGTGGACTGCTGTGACGTGTTGTGGGGTTGTGGATCACTGTGGGCTACGGCGGGACAAAGCCTTTCCGACGTTTCTAGGTCCCCGCTTCAATACATAATACACATACACAATGATGATATTATTACAATATACAGGGTGTATAACAAGATGTGTTACAAGACGTTCCAGTTGGTAGGTGGGTACCATGGAACCACGTTTCTAGGTCCCCGCTTCAATACATAATACACATACACAATGATGATATTATTACAATATACAGGGTGTATAACAAGATGTGTTACAAGACGTTCCAGTTGGTAGGTGGGTACCATAGAACCATATTTTGCTAATAAGTATTTTCGAAAACGCTTCGTTTTCGTGCCAACGTCTCCGAAATGTCAAGGAGGAAGTAGGCAGCTTGGACTGCACCAGCTAGGCAAAAAGTAAAGGAGACAATTTAAAGTGCATAGCTCTGAAACGTTGACGCGTTAAGGCCTCCTAAACGGGACTGCACCACTCTCGGTGGTGAAATGTTACTGTTCGTGCACGCTTCGTGTCGATATCACTGTAATGTAAGCTTGATAGCTTTTCATTCTGGGACTTTGAAATTTTTAACCATGTGCTGCCTTGTACAAAACTGGCATTCAAAAGTATAAAGGTATTGAGCACGCTTATTATGCAGAATCTCGCCATATAATGATTTATGAATTGAATATCTGGTTATAGAACAAATTTTACTTTTCCACACATGTCTGTAAAACGATGTGTTAATGGGAAATGCAGTTTTATGTTCGTTCGCCTGTCTTAGCCATTAGATTTTCCAACAAATTTTCTATTTTGTTTTCATTTCTTACGCTTTCTTCTGGAATGATGCACACACATCAAAAAAAGGTTTGCGTTACCTCCGTTCCGAGAGTTCCGGAACCTGTACAGAAAATTGCAATAGAGATCAACATAATCAGCATTTCCGCCCTTTTATTGCTCATGAAAACCACACTTTGCATGTTGTACCAGTATACAGCTATACCTTCAGCGGTTGTGGTCCAGATTGCTTTACACACCGGTACCTCTAATACCCAGTAGTACGTCGTCTTGCATTGTGATGCATGCCTGTCTTCGTCGTGGCATACTACCCACAAGTTCATCAAGGCGTTGTTGGTCCAGATTGTCCCACTCCTTATCGGTCTCAAATGGCTCCAAGCGCTATGAGACTTAACATCTGAGGTCATCAGTCTCCTAGACTTCGAATTACTTAAGCCTGACTAACCTCAGGACATCAAACACATCCATTCCCGACGGAGGATTCGAACCTGCAACCGTAGCAGCAGCGTGGTTCCGGACTGAATCGCCTATACCCGCTCGGACAGCGCAGCCGGCTTCTTAACGGCGATTCGGCCCACATCCCTTAGAGCGGTTGGTGGGTCACGTCGTCCATAAACAGCCCTTTTCAATCAATCCCAGGAGTGTTCGATAGCGTTCATGTCTGGAGAACATGCTGGCCACTCTAGTCGAGTGATGTCGCTATCGTGAAGGAAGTCATTCACAAGACGTGGACGATGGGAACGCGAATTGTCGTCCATGAAGATAAATGCCTCACCAATATGCTACCTATATGGTTGCACTACCGATCGGAGGATACATTCACGTATTGTACAGCTGTTACGGGGCCTTCCATGCGCACCAGCGGCGTACGTCGGTCGTACGTAATACCACCCCAAAACATCAGGGACCTCCACCTTGCTGCACTCATTGGACAGTGTGTCTAAGTCCTTCATCCTGACCGGGTTGCCTCCAGACACGTCTCCGACGGTTGTCTGGTTGAAAGCATATGCGAGAATCATCGGTGAAGAGAACGTGATGCCAATCCCGAGCGGTCCATTCGGCATGTTGCTGCGGGCATCTGTACCGCGCTGCATTGTGTCGTGATTGCAAAGATGATCCTCACCATGGACGTCGGGAGTGAAGTTTGGACCGTAACACGAAGTCCTGTGGCTGCACGGAAAGCATTATCCAACATGGTGGCGTTGCTGTCAGAGTTCCTCCGAGCTATAATACGACATCGCTTTGGTTCACTTCGAGACGCCTGGACACTTCCCTTCTTGAGAGCCCATCCTGGAAGAAAGTAACAATGTGGACACGGTCGAACCGCGGTATTGACCGTCTAGGCATGGTTGAACTGCAGACAACACGAGCCGTGTACCTCCTTCCTAGTGGAATGACTGGAAATGGTCGACTGTCGGACCCCTTCCGCCTAATAGGCGCTGCTCATGCGTGGTTGTTTCCATCTTTGGGCGGGCTTAGTGACATCTCTGAACAGTCAAAGGGACTCTGTGATACAATATCCACAGTAAACGACCATCTTCAGGAGTTATGGGAATTTGCGTGATGGAAAACTTTTTTTGTGTGTGTGTATTAGTGACGAATGTACTTTTATCTGCCACAAGGCCAACTCAAGTTAATCTGATCGTAAAACAAGAGTTTGTAGAAGGAAGTATTAATAGCAAATATATTATACGTTCGCTTCAGTTATTAGATCGTTTCGCAAGAGTTTATTTATTTTATTTTTTTCACTTTGTTCGGTTTCCTATGGAAGAACGTATTAAATCTACCGTTGCCTCTTACACACACAGCCTCATCGTTCGACCGTGAAACAACAATTTTATCTTCCTGTCGGTGATTTCAGTTGTTTTTCTGTACAAGAATGTGTTAACCGAATGTATATTTGTTTTATCTACTGGACATATACCCAGTACATTTCAGGATCTGTGTTACATTTTGATTGAGCGCAGTCTTACCGGTATTGAGTCATTCGAAACAACCAATAACGGAACACATCAACAGTTTGCAGTACCTTAATCTGAAACGACAATTGTAAAGCGAACAGATTTATATCTTTATTTCTTTTTAAAATGTTCAAATGTGTGTGAATTCCTAAGGGACCAAAGTGCTGAAGTCATCGCTCCCTAGACTTACACACTACTTAAACTGACTTATGTTAAGAACGAAACACACACACACACACCTGCCCGAGGGAGGACTCGAACCTCCGGTGGGAGGGACCGCGCAATCCGTGACATAGCGCCTCAAACCGTGCGTCCACTGCAGGCGACGAACAGATAATACATTCACTGTTTTACTCCTTGCCTATCTTGTGTAATCTTAACTGCCTACGCCTTCCTCCACTTTTCTCTGACGCTAGTATGCAAATGAAGTGTTTTCGAACACTAATTTACTGGCACAATATGTCCACATGGTACCCATCTATCAACCCCCAACGTATTATAACCTGTCTTTTGATACATCCTGTATATTGGCTGCCGAGCATCAAAGAACGGAGAATTGTTCTATTAAACACTTCGTGTTTAACTGAATATTTATAACATTGCATCACTTTCAAAATGCTGATTAATTGCGGTGAGGTCCAGACAAACCAGTGGGCGTATTCCTATCCTAACTGCTTCACCGAGTACACCCCTCAGGGCCCTCGCGTCAGTAACGCATAGCTCAATTAACGTCGCTCTCTTCTGGATTAACCTAGCCTAACTGATCTTCTCTGTCTTTTAAATATTTACATTTTTACGTTGTTTACTGTAAGTTTAATTTCATCTATTATAAACGGTTGGTGAAAGCCTGCCACTGTATAAATAATTGTTTTGTTTGTTCTAAAATAACATTTGCTGTTGCCAGCGCAAGTTTCCTTTTATTTATTTTCTGCACGAACCGTTTCGAGCAATAATTCCCATTATGAAGCGGATTTTTCGTGTGTTATGACATTTTTAGGTGTGATGTTTGCGCTGTGAGAGTTGCTGCATTATCCCGTTGCCTGCCGGATTCCTTGCTGTCGTCTTACACAGAAACTGACACATATTTTACTTCACTCACTGAGTTTACAGCCAACAGCACATTTTAAAAACAGGAACATTCAACGACAAACTGTACAAACATTTTATCGGGAACAAAAACATTTTCCTGTAAGTGTTACAAGCTTTATAAACAACTTTTTCGCTCTATTGACGTAACTTCTACTCATTTATATATATTTTGTTATCTGGTGGTTACGACATTTGCAAGGAAACCAATGATGGAAACTATTTCTATGTCGTTCGAGGTGCTACCATCGATAAAAAAGCCACTGAGAGCCATGACCGGCGAGCAGGTGTAAGATACTTCATTTCGATTTACGGCGAAAACTGCCTGACAATGAACGGTGTAAGATCGGGCGTATTGCCGTGGAGGAATAGACAATCATTTGAGTTACACAACCCAGGCCGCTTCTTCTACAGGTCCTCAAGGCTACTTTTAAGTCTGTAATGCAGGTTAACTGACTTTTTTCGTAAACAGACAGTAAATGACTTTTTTGCTGTTTCCAGCTGTGATGATAAAGCAGTCTTCTGTCAGCTCGGCTGTTGTATTTTGTCCTTTCTTTTTTCTGTCACTTTCTCAACCCTGCCACTCCTAAACCTAAATCATACTTGTACCTACCAATGTCAAGCCCTACTGCAACATGAATTCGATAAGATTACTTTTGAATACATTGTGGGAGTGAACAATGATCAATGTTGTTACAAACATTTACTGTCAAAAACAGTCTTGATCACAGTTTATTTACTTCTGTGACAGGTTTCAACCACTACTGTGGTCATCTTCAGACCTACAAGTTGTGTACCAAGTTTTAGTTAGAGGGCTACATACATTAAAGAAAAATACATAAAGTTACAAAGCTATAAAACGATGTATTACCAATGAGCAAGAACCTCCTTCTGGTTGTAAATCACCACTGGAGAAACCAGTGCATGTCTTACTATGGGAAATAACTTCGCACGGAGCTTATAAAGAATTACTCGCGCTCTGGCCGAGAATTAAGAATATTTGTCAGTAAGTTGTATGTGGTGCACTGGAGTACGTGCGTTGAACTGTACGAGTTTCTCCGTCGATTCTTCCTTCGCTTCCTCAGACTCACGAAATGGCGACACATTCGATGGTGGTGCAGGTGGCTGGTGGTGCAATTCATCACTTCAAACAGCTGCGCCATTTGTTGACCCTAAAATTGAATAGTTAGCTGAGCTTGATCAACTGCAGGCGTCGCAGCATGCGACTGCGGCGTGGCATTCGTAATATCTAAGCAACGCATATAATAATAAGACAAATAACCACAGAGAAAGCAAAAAGAGATCCAAAAGCAGCAGCCACAGAACCTAGAACATAAAGAGTACCCAGAAGACAATCAAAAAAAGCTAAAGTCAATCGTTAAGATGACGCAACAGAAAGAAGTCAACTTGAAGACTGCCACACGAAAATACGATGATTCGTCGCCAGGTATGCTGTGTACGACATCGTACTCATTGGTAAGGGGAGGTGGGCTACAGAGTCGTGCGGTAACAGTCGTTGTAGGAAAGCTGGACAGGAGCAGAAATTATCAGTGAACAAGTCAGCACAGTAAACAGAAGATTTACTTAAATACGGCAAGAAACAAGAAACAAGGTCCACCTATCACAATGTCAACAGGGATGAGACACTCTGAACTAAGCATGAACGATGCTATCGTAGCGAAGGGGCTCCAAGTGCGAGTGGGCGAGTGTCTGGCTGCCGCCGTTCATCCTATATGGTGGTCGCAAAGGGCGCTCTTATCCCAGAGCCACTGGAGGCGTCGCTCAGTGATTGTGCTCCAATGGGTGCGCTCGATCCCATACGGTCGCTATCGACGTCTGACGGAAACTTGCAAGTCTGTTGCCAACTTGGATCCTGTGATACCACAGTGTCTATGACACTCTCTCCCTTATATCACGATAATGCAAAATGTGCTGCCCTTCTTTAAACTTCCTCGATGTACTCCGCCAATTCTATTTGGTACGGATCTAACAAAGTGGAGCAATACTCCATAAGATAACGGACAACTGTAGTGTATGTAGTCCGTTTAGTAGACCTGTTGCATTTTGTAAGTGTTGTGCCAATAAAACGCGGTCATCTGTTCGCCTATTAGTACTCTTGTGGATGACCTGACACCTTTCGTTAGTTGCCAATTTTCGCACCATACAGACATCTTGTTTAAATTATATTGCCACTGATTTGACCTTCTAATGACTGTACTAGACGGTAAATGACAGCATCATGTGCAAAAAAATCTAAGAGGACTGCTCAGATTATCTTCCTAAATCATTTATATAGATTAGCAACAGCAGAGTGACTGTAACACATCGCAAGGGAACTTCCGATATGACTCTTGTCTTACCCGATAACTTGCCGCCAATCAGTATGAACTGCGACCTTCCAGACAGGAAATCACGAATCCAATCGCACAGCTGAGACGATAGTCCATAGGCACGCAGCATGATTAGAAGCAGCTTTGACGCTCGGTGTAAAAAGCCTTTGGAAGCCTAGAAATGTGGGATCAGTGTGAGTTCTCCTGACCGAAGCACTCATTTTTTCGTGTGAATAAACAGCTATTTGTGTTTAAAAAGGACAACATTTTCTTGATTCCGTGCTGAGAGTGTGTCAGTAGATCGTTTACTTCGAGGTAATTCATAATGTTCTATCATGCTATACGTTCCAAAATGCTACTGCAGATCGACTTAAGTGATATGGCTCTGTAATCGTGCAGATCATTCCTGTTTCCATTCTTGAATATCGATGTGCCTTGCTCAACTTTCCCATATTTAAGTACGGATCTTTCGTCGAGCGGTGCGAACTTTACAACATCCAGCTAAAACGACCATGGAACGGGACTTTGCACCGTCGCTGAACTTCTCTTGTCTTTGGCTTTCTGACGTACTCGAGCAGATACAGAGGTGTAGGATTTCCTTCTCCAACATAAACTTAGCCTGAACAACGTATGAATCTAGATGACACCACAGTGCTCTACATCTAGCAGGAGAAGGTGTTATTTTTCAGCGATACTAAAGTCACTTTCTTATACTATTTTCTCACCGATCGAGGCATGTTATGTATAAGCTGAATCTCAGACTTTCCAACATATTCACCATCTTGTTCGTCAGAAGCTGACTTACTACCGTACGATTACAGTAAGTATTTCTCATACAGGATTATTCATAAGTACCTCCAGGGTTTCAGAGGAGCATTGCGCGAAAACTACAAGATCCACAGAAAACAGACACATGAATGGGATGCAGCATCTCTCCAAATTTCTAACTTACATTACAGATGCAGAATATGGTAGCCGTTTGTTGCACGGCAGACGTCATTATGGGCGGAAGAACACGTGTGCGCATTTCAATGTAGTTAACGGCAGCAGCCTTCTGTGGAAATCCATTGTCATGCCTTTTATACGTCAATACGCAGGGGACGACGTGTCTACATTTCCTCACATGCCGTACCCTTAGTGGTATGCTCTGCAGCTACGCCATGGTGCATGCTACGAATCAAAACGTGGAAAGATGCTCTACCTAATGGTATATGTCATTGTTAGGGTTCCCTACCAGTAAATAAAAACGGAACCCTTAAAGGATGACTTTGTGGTCCGACTGTCTAACTATCCCACAGCTAAAAACCCATTTTATCATGCACACGTAAACGTATCATTTTGAAATTTACACTACTGGCCATTAAAATTGCTACACCAAGAAGAAAAGCAGATGATAAACGGGTATTCATTGGACAAATATATTATACTAGAACTGACATGTGATTACATTTTCACGCAATTTGGGTGCATAGATCCTGAGAAATCAGCACCCAGAATAACCACTTCTGGCCGTAATAACGGCCTCGATACGCCTGGGAATTGAGTCAAACAGAGCTTGGATGAGGTGTAAAGGTACAGCTGCCCATGCAGCTTCAACACGATACCACAGTTCATCAAGAGTAATGACTGGAATATTGTGAAGAGCCAGTTGCTCGGGCACCACTGACCAGACGGTTTCAGTTGGTGAAAGATCGGTAGAATGTGCTGGTCAGGGCAGCAGTCGAACATTTTCTGTATCCAGAAAGGCCTGTACAGGATCTGTAACGTGCGGTCGTGCATTATCCTACTGAAATGTAGGGTTTCGCAGAGATCGAATGAATGGTAGAGCCACGGGTCGTAACACATCTTAAGTGTAACGTCCACTGTTCAAAGTCCACTTCTACCATCACGCCGGCTGATACGCCAGTATGGCGACGGCGGATACACACTCCCAGTGTGCGTTCACCGCGATGTTGCCAAACACGGATGCGACCATCATGATGCTGTAAATAGAACCTGGATTCATCCGAAAAAATGACGTTTTGCCATTCGTGCACCCACGTTCGTCCTTGAGTACACCATCGCAGGCGCTCCTTTGTGTGATGCAACGTCAAGGGTAACCGCAGCCATGGACTCCGAGCAGATAATCCATGCTGCTCCAAAAGTCGTCAAACTATTCGTGCAGATTGTTGTTGTCTTGCAAACGTCCCCATCTGTTGACTCAGGGATCGAGTTGTGGCTGCACGATCCGTTACAGCCATGCGGATAAGATGCCTGTCATCTCGACTGTTGCAGCTCGTGGGCTTGCGGTAGCGTTCTCGCTTCCCGCGCACGGGGTCCCATGTTTGATTCCCTGCGGGGCCAGGGATTTTTCCTGCCTCGTGATGACTGGGTGTTTTGTGTCTTTCATCATCATTTCATCTCCATCGACACGCAAGTCGCAGAAGTGGCGTCAACTCGAAAGACTTGCACCAGGCGAACGGTCCACCTGACGGGAGGCCCTAGCCACACGGTATTTCCATTTCCATCTCGACTGTTAGTGATACTAGGCTGTTGGGATCCAGCACGGTGTTCCGTATAACGCACCTGAACCCACCGATTCCATATTCTGCTAACAGTCATTGGATCTCGACCAACGCGAGCAGCAATGTCGCGATACGATAAACCTCAATCGCGATAGGCTGCAATCCGACCTTTATTAAAGTCGGAAACGTGATGGTACGCATTTTTCCTCCTTACACGAGACATAACAACAACGTTTCACCAGCCAACGCCGGTCAACTGCTGTTTGTGTATGGGAAATCGCTTGGAAACTTTTCTTATGTCACCACGTTGTAGCCGTCGCCACCGGCGCCAACCTTGTGTGAATGCTCTGAAAAGCTAATCATTTGCATATCACAGCATCTTCTTCCTGTCGATTAAATTTCGCGTCTGTAGCACGTCATCTTCGTGGTGTAGCAATTTTAATGGCCAGTAGTGTATGTTAAATGCAAAGTTTATGTCCCTTGCTGGAGTAATAAACTGAATGTTTTAAGTCAGGGCAGTCAAAAGGTACGGTCATTTATGACACATACTTTGATACTTGCAAACTCATTCACGAAAACATATAGGGTACTTCTAGTTTACCTAGATTCATTACATTTGGAAAGAAGCATGGTTTTACAGTACATATAAAGGGAAAACAGTCCGAAAATTGTCAAGCTATAATTGTATCACACTAAACTTTTTTTGCCACTTGTTATCCAACTGTGTATCAGTCCGTCCTGTTTCTCAGGATTTGGTAGACGTATCAAGTTAAAGTTTGTGTCACATACTGAAATCTACCGTCCTTTGCGTTATAAAAAATTAAATCTTCTAAGTCAGTACAATAAAAAGATAAGCCATTTATGTCACATATTTGGATACTCGCAAACTCATTCATTAATACATACGAGTACAGGATACTTCCCTTTGAGTAGAATCATGAAATTTGGAAAAAAGCAAGGTTTCACAGTACAATAGGAGGGAAAAATCCAAAAATTGTTAATTTGTAATTATATCTTTTATCATTTATTATACGACTTCAGTCTTAAAATTAAACCATTACCGAAAGTGTTGGAAATCCCAGGATCAACTTAATGGCAGCATCCTTCTCAAAAATGGTTCAAATGGCTCTCAGCACTATGGTACTTAATCTGTGGTCATAAGTCCCCTATAACTTAGAACCACTTAAACCTAACTAACCTAAGGACATCACACACATCCATGCCCGAGGCAGGATTCGAACCTGTGACTGTAGCAGTCGCGCGGTTCCGGACTGAGCGCCTAGAACCGCTCGGCCACCAGGGCCGGCCATCATTCTCAATAACACACAAAAATAGTCGAGATTTTCGATTTCTGGGATCCATCCATCTCTCTATATACGTAATTAGTAACCCTTATTGCGCGAGTCCTATTCCCACCTAGCCAGTTTTTCTGTAATCTTCGCGCAGTCTTCTGCTGAATCCCCAGAGAGCACTTATGAATTGCTCTATTTAGTGGTAGGCTGGTTTACTGTTGGTGGAGTGACGTCACTTGGAGCTAGGTTTGCATGCTGAAACGCGGTAAATGGACTGTGGAGAGAATGCAGCCTCGCATCTCTCCCCTTATTCCATGGGACTCAATTACATGATGCGCATTTGATTGGAGAATTACTATGTGGTCGTGGTATTCAGTGGCAAATGACAGACCTGTTCCATCTCTGTACACGCTTTGATAGTCTGTTGTTGGCACTTGGCTGCTTACATTTACCCAGTTTGTTGCTACTAGGCGGCAAGGCTGGTTTTGTTTTATTGCTTTGTGGAGAAGTTTATTTTCGTGTATATCTTTCTAAAATTTAGTAATTATATAGGGAGGAACTCCAATGACTGGAATACTAGGATATTTCATATTTTCTTTGTCTGTTTCTACCAACTATACAGTTTCAAGTTTATGTTGTTTATTTTCTTTTATTTTACGCAGTTAATTGTGACGGGCAAACGCCTAATATTTTTTCAATTCGTTTCATTTAATTAATTTCATATTCAATATATTTTTTTCTTATACCTTGGATGTTTTCATTACTGTGTACACAGATTTCCGAGAACGAACGTGAACGAAGCAGCAGCTACAGGGTCTGCGAAGACGACAACATCCGTAAAACCGGTGTGCTCACCACCATGTGCGTCTATACGGCATCCAAATGATATCATACGGTTTAGGGGGATTGGCAGGTCTCCATGCGCTCGATCCTCTGGGCCTACCGCGTAATCTTATTGTTCTTTAATTTAGGAAATGACATGCACCCAGAATATAAGAACAATAATTGCCCCCACAGCGAACATCCGACAGCAAAGAGAGGCCACTTCGTGGGAAATTGAACGCACCTCTCAGAAAAAGACTGTTAAATGTTTTGCGTGTAAGTGTTTTAAAATGGCACAAAATAGTGAAAGACGCGGTAAGGAACTTGAAAGAGGATTAGAGGTCTTAGAGATGTGGTGAATGGAAAACACAACCTATATAGTTAAGAATGGAGTATTAACAATAGTTGGAGAAAGAAGGCTTATATTACAGATTTCCAACAGAGGAAGAATACAATGTTTACTGACTGATGTGTTAGAGGGGAAATAGAAGCTGGAGGTAAAGGTGACAGTTGATGTGTTGTGGTTGACAGGAGAGCCAACACAGGGTTACTAAAGGACGCCGAAATACACGCGTTTTAGCTCACGCACTCTGGCGTGAGGTCTGGAACATGACAAGGGAATTAGAATTGAGAAAAACGGACGTAGCTGGTGGAATACTTAACTTAAATCCATTAATAACGAACGTCGCTCGTGACGGTACATGATTGACAATATCAATAGAAACTGATAATGGCGCCTTGCTAGGTCGTAGCAAATAACGTAGCAGAAAGCTATTCTAACTATCGTCTCGGCAAATGAGAGCGTAGAAGTCAGTGAACCATTGCTAGCAAAGTCGGCTGTACAACTGGGGCGAGTGCTAGGAAGTCTCTCTAGACCTGCCGTGTGGCGGCGCTCGGTCAGCAATCATTGATAGTGGCGACACGCGGGTCCGACGTATACTACCGGACCGCGGCCGATTTAAATTCTACCACCTAGCAAGTGTGGTGTCTGGCGGTGACACCACATGATGAATGTGGTAAAAGTGCAAGACAGACACTTAATGACAAAAAAATGACAGAATACAGGAATAGTTGGACAGCCACTATTACATAACGACTTGTGTAACATGCACAACACAGAAAGGATGGACGACCCTCCTCGAAGGAAAAACTGAGCGTGCCGCTCACTCACCTCACAGGAATGGTGTTAAGTGGTCACTTGTTCTCTGTTTTGTTCCAGAGATAAATCAGTGGACTCTTCGTTCTTCGAAGATATGACATATTATAGGTGTATCAAATAACTCCATCCTATCTAGAGGTAGGTCTGAAGATGAACAACGAGCTACATTTCTGCTCTGTAGAGTGCGCCACACACATAATGCTTTTGTGAGGACAGAATTGCACAGACATTGGTAATTCCATTGGAACTCCATCTAGTTAAAGTGGTTGGCGTCAACAGTTGATGAAGAGGACACAGCCGGCCGGTGTGGCCATGCGGTTCTAGGCGCTTCAGCCTGGCCAGGCTCTACAATGTAGTCCTGTCCACCGGTTACTACCCTGACCTGTGGAAAACCTCCCATATCCTGATGTTCATTAAACCTGGTAAACCGCCATCCGCCGTCTCCTCCTACCGTCCCATCAGCCTTACCTCGGTCTTCAGCAAGGTCCTGAAGTCCATCCTCACCCGCTGCATCCACCAGCATCTCCGCTAGCACCGCCTCCTTCCCATTACCCAGTGCGGCTTTCGGCCATCCTTCTCCTCTGACGACCTTCTCCTTCACCTCACTCGTCTCCTCTCCAAATAGCTTAATTACCGTCGCTCTACAATCTTCCTCTCCGTGGACCTCGAACGTGCTTATGACTGCATATGGAATTCCGGTCTCCTCTTCAAGCTCCAAACCTTCGCCCTTCCCATTAATTACGTCCATCCGATCGGCTCCTTTCTCTCCCACCGTCCTTCCTACGTCACTATCCATACACGGATTCCTACACCTTTTTTCCCTCCGTCGGTGTGCCCCAAGGCTCCGTCCTCTCCCCCCTTCTGTACCTTTTGTATACGGCGGACATGCCGCCGCCGTCACCGCCCGTCCACTTTCTCCAGTTTGCCGATGACACAGCCTTCCTTGCCCTTGCCCCCACCCTGCAGCGCTCCCAACACCTTCTTAAATCCCCTCTTGACCAGTTCACCGCTTGGCGCAACCAGTGGTTGCCCAAGGTCAATCCCTCCAAAACCCAGGCGATCATTGTAGGCAAAACCACCCCTTCCTTTCGCCTCCTTGATTTCTATCTCACTGTCTATGGCCGTCCTATCGCGCTCACCACCACCCTTAAGTACCTTGGCGTCACCCTTGACCATCGACTCTCCTGGACCCCCCATCTCCGGACTATCCTAACCAAGGCACGCTCCCGACTCTGTCTCCTCAAGCTCCTATCCGGCCGTTTGTGGGGTCTGCATCCCTCCACCATACTCCACACCTATAAATCCCTCATCCGCCCTATCCTTTATTACGCCCATCCAGCCTGGATCTCCGCCCCCCCTATATTTTATAAATACCTCCAAATCCTTGAAAGACATGCTCTCCGCCTCGCCTATTGCATCCGTCTCCCTTCTCCCACGCAGGTCCTGTACGATCTCATACCATTCCCCCACCTCCTCCTTTTCCTTGAGAGGATACTGATCCTGTACACTTCTCGGAAACTTGAACCTCCTCACCCGCTTGTCTCGCCCATCCTCTCCCGCCCTCACCCGCTGCCGCGCATGTATTCCCACGTCCCCCCCGGTCTCCATCTCTCCACCCTCCTTACCCTCTCCCAAGGTCACTTCCGCCAGCTCCCCCTCCCTGATGAAGCCCTCCTCCCATCCATATACCCCTCCTACCAACTTTGATCCTTCCTCCCTCTTCCTCTGTCTGTTCCTTTGGGCACCCTCCCTCCCTTCTCCCTTTCTCCCCACCCCTCCCCCGGGCTTCCTCTCCCCTGTCCCTCTACCCCTCCTCCCATCTCTTCAGCCATTGGCATCTTTGTTCCCCCCTCCCCACCCTCTCCCTCCTCACCTTTCTTCCCCCCTTGGCAGGTCCCCGGACTCGCACGTGCTACGTGGACATTCGCGCGCCGGAGATCATCGCCATCAGTCTCTTGTGTGTGTGATGTCGTTTTGTGTGTTTAGTGTCCGCCGTCACGCTTCTACGTTCACTTGTGCCGTCGGATTCATTAGTGTTCTGTGCACCGTGTCAACGTGTTTTCATTGTCGTTATCGTCGAGTGGGAATGGCTCCATGTTTTTTGTTTATCTGTGACCACTATTTTTTAGCCCGTCACTATGTGTTTCTCCAGTCTGTGTTCTGTCATTGTCAACACCATGGCTGAAGAGCGGCGTAGCATGCCGCTGAGAGCCTACCTGATTGTATAGGTATTAAAATAACAATAAAGGAAAAAAACACACTATATGTGTTAAGTCTTTCGGGAAGTGTTACGAACGGCCATTGTACTGTTGCTGGGTGTGATTTTTGTTTCTCTTGCAAACGGAAACCAGGCTGTCGCCATGTTTTTTAATCGTATGTCTCCTATGTTTCATGTCTGATTCCTGTGTATTTTATTGACATTTCCAACCCCTTTTGCTTTCTGTTCTAACTTTCCGCATTTTTCCGCCATTTTACACTTTAAGTCACCGTTTTATCGCCTGTTTTTCTTGTTTCTTTCTTCTTCCGTTTTTAAAAAGGTCTGTTGGCTGTAGAACAGCGTACTAAACTGCTGCCAGCCCGCCCCCTTTGGGGTAATTCAAAATCAATAAAAAAAAAAAACACGTAATACGTCTCCTTCATGACAACCAACCCTTCCCTGACGCCATTAGTAAGGCCAATCACTTTGCTTCCTACCTCACCAATGTCTTTACCATTCCTGACGATCCCCAGTTCGATTACTCCCTCTTCCCAGATGTCCGCGATCGAAATGACACTTTTGACCCTCCCCTCGCCTCTGGGTTCCAGTACTTGGACAACATTGCACACACAGGACTCAATGCCCCTATCACTACACAGAATCTCATTGCTACACTCCGCACGAAACGCAACACCGCTCCTGGTCACGACCGTGTCACCTATCGTCATCTTCGTGAAGCTCTTGTCTCTTTACTCTTCATCCTGGCCAGGCTCTACAATGTAATCCTGTCCACCGGTTACTACCCGGACCTGTGGAAAACCTCCCGTATCCTGATGTTCCTTAAACCCGGTAAACTGCCATCTGCTGTCTCCTCCTACTGTCCCATCAGCCTTACCTCGGTCTTCAGCAAGGTTCTGGAATTCATCCTCACCCGACGCATCCACCAGCATCTCCACCAGCACCGCCTCATTCCCATTACCCAGTGTGGCTTTAGGTCGTCCTTCTCTGCCGATGACCTTCTCCAGTCTTCTCTCCAACCTACAAACCTTCACCCTTCCTATTAACTACGTCCGTCTGATCGACTCCTTTCTTTCCCACCGTCCTTCCGATTTCACCATCCACAACATCGATTCCTACACCTTTTTCCCCTCCACCGGTGTGCCCCAGGGTTCCACCCTCTCCCCTCTTTTGTACCTCTTGTATACGGCGGACATGCCGCCACCTTCACCCCCCATTCACCTTCTCCAGTATGCCTTTGCCCCCACCCTGCAGCGCTCCCAACACTTTCTCCAATCCCATCTTGACCAGTTCACCGCTTGGTGCAACCGGTGGTTGATTAAGGTCAATCCTGCCAAATCCCAGGCGATCATAGTACGCAAAATCACTCCTTCCTTCCGGCTCTTCGACTTGTACATCACCATCTATGGCGTCCTATGACCCTCACCCCCACCCTTAAGTACCTTGCTGTCACCCTTGACCGTCGTCTCTCCTGGACCCCCCCCCCCCACCACCACCACCTCGGAACAATCCAAGCCAAGGCACACTCCCGCCTCTGTCTCCTCAAAGTCCTCTGTGGCCGAAATTGGGGTCTGTACCCCTCTACCATCCTCCATACCTATAAATCCCTCATTCACCCTACCCTTTGCTATGCCCACACTGCCTGGATCTCCGCTCCCCTTACCTTCTACAAATCCCTTCAAATCCGGGAACGCCATGCACTTTGCCTTGCCTATCGCATCCGGCTCCCTCCCCCACGTGGATCCTTTACGACCTAATTCCCTTCCCCCACCTCCTGCTCTTCCTCGAACAGATACAGATCCTCTACACCTCCCGAAAACTCGATCCTCCTCACCCACTGGTCTCTCCCATCTTTTCCCGCCCCCATCTGCTGCCGCACCTGTACTTCCATGTCCCACCTGCTCTCCATCTCTCTACTCTCCATACTCTCCACACCAAGGTGGCTTCCACCAGCTCCCCCTCCCTGATGATGCCCTCCTCCCCTCCATCTACCCCCTCCTATCAACTTTGAACCTCCCTCCCTTTTCTTGTGTTTGTTTCCTTTGGGCACCCTCTCTCCCTTCTCTCCCACTTCCCTCACTCCCCCCTTTCTCCTGACTCCTCCCCCGGGCTTCCCCTACCCCTATCGCTCTACTCCTCCTCCCATCTCCTGTGCCATTGGCATCTCTGCTCTCCCCTCTCCCTCCCCCTCACCCCTCTTCCCCTCTTGGCAGGTCTCTGGACTTGCACACGTTACGTGGACATTGCTAACTCCTTTGCTTTCTGTTTTAACTTCCCGCATTTTTCCGCCATTTTACACTTTAAGTCGCCGTTTTATCGCCTGTTTTTCTTGTTTCTGTTCTTCCTCTGTTTTTAAAAAGTCTGTAGGCTGTAGAGCAGCGTACTAAGCTGCTGCCAGCCCGCCCCCTTTGGGGGAATTGAAAATCAATAAAGGAAAAAAAAACACGCAATATGTTTCCCCAGGGCTCTGTCCTCTTCCCTCTCCTCTACCTGCTGTACACGGCCGACATGCCACAACCCCCCCCCCCCCTGCCCTCAATCTCCAGTACACTCTTGCAATATGCCAATGACACCACATTCCTCGCCCTCGCTCCTACCCTCCAACGGTCCCAATGCCTTCTCCAGAATCACCTTCACCTTTTTGCCGCTTGGTGTAACCAGTGGCTCCTGAAAATCAATACTTCCAAGACCCAGGCAATCATTGTAGGTCATACCACTCGCTCCTTCCGGCTCCTGGATTTCTCCCTTACCGTCTGTGCCCATCCTGTCTGCCTCAGCCCCACACTCACATACCTTGGCCCCACCATTGGCCGTCACCTCACCTGGATCCCTCATCTCCGCTCCATCCAATCCAATACTCACAACCGCCTCCGACTCCTCAAACTCCTCTCTGGCCAGACATGGAGCTTGCACACCTCTACCATCCACCACACCTACAAATCCTTAATCCGTCCCATCCTCTGTTATGCCAGTCCCGCCTGGATATCTGCCCTCCCTCCCCCAAATACTATAAGTCCCTCCAGATTCTTGAGCGTCATGCACTCCGCCTCGCCTTCCGTATACGCCTCCCGTTCCCCACATGGATCCTCTATGACATCATTCCTTTCCCCCATCTGCTCCTATTCCTCGAACATCTCCGCATACTCTACACCTCCCGCTGCCTTGATCCCCCTCACCCCCTGGTTGCTCCTCTCCTCTCCCATCCTCGCCCCCTACCACGTCTTCACTGTTGCGTCCCCCCTACCCTCCATCTCTACACCGCTCATCTCCTTTCCCAAGGTGACTTCCATCAACTCCCCCTCTCGAATGATGGCCTATCTCCCTCCATTTATCCTTCCTATCGACTCTGATCCTCACTCCCCCTCCTTTCCTCTGTCCTTTTCCTGGACTCCCTCTCCCCTTACTTTCCATCCTACTTTTTCCCCACCTCCCCTCTCTTCTGCCCCTCTTCTCTCCCCTGAGTCCTTTTGCATTTCCCTCCTGTGCCGTTTCTCTCATCTGCCCTGCCCCTCTCCCCTCTTATAAGTCTTCTCCCTCCTTGGTCCCCCCTCTTTTCGTTTTTTCCTCTCCTCCCTCATTGTTTTCCCCCTCCTCCAAGTCCCCCCCCCCCCCCCAGCTGCCCTTGGCTAGGGAGTGCCATCTGTGAGCCGACATTTTCGTGCAGTGTTTTACATTGAGTGTTCCGTGTTGTGTGTCTTTTGGGAAGTGCTGCGAACGGCCGCCATACTGTAGCTGGGTGTGATTTTTTATCTGTCGCGAACAGAAACCAGACTGATGCCATGTTTTTTAATTGTGTGTCTACTACGTTACTTGTCTGATTCCTGTGTATTTTATTAACATTGCCAACCCCTTTGCTTTCTGTTTTAACTTTCCACCATTTTCCGTCACCGTTTTATCGACTGTTTCCCTTGTTTCTTTTCTTCTTCCGTTTTTAAAAAAAGTCTGTAGTCTGTAGAGCAGCGTACTAAGCTGCTGACAGCCGCCCCCTTCGGGGAAATTGAAATTCAATAAAGAAAAAAAAACACGCAATACGTCTCTTGGTGCAGCCGACAAGACAGCAGAAGCCCAACTAAAGGGCGCCAACGCAAACTTAGTAACAATAACATTTGAGTAAGCTAGATGGATGCCAACACCGTTTTGTGTTTTGGTATTATGATAACATTTTGTTTTTTGATAATATGATAAATAATTTCTGAATTATTTTTAAATACCTATGTTGTGCTTCTCACCTATGTTCGTTCCTTTTTACTAATTTGTACAAGCGCTTTTTGGCATATATGACTTTTCTATGTGGTTGACAAAATCTTTGTCAATACATCAATTTTTTGTAACCGTTTCAGTATTTTATCATTATATTTTACCTCAAATGTTCAAATGTGTGTGAAATCTTACGGGACTTAACTGCTAAGAACATCAGTACCTACACTTACACACTACTTAACCTAAATTATCCTAAGGACAAACACACACACCCATGCCTGTAGGAGGACTCGAACCTCCGCCGGGGCCAGCCGCACAGTCCTTGACTGCAGCGACTTCAGACCGCTCGGCTAATCTCGTGTGACATACTTTACCTCATTTTATATGTCATTTCTTCTTCTCATTTTTACACTCCTGGAAATGGAAAAAAGAACACATTGACACCAGTGTGTCAGACCCACCATACTTGCTCTGGACACTGCGAGAGCGCTGTACAAGCAATGATCACACGCACGGCACAGCGGAAACATCAGTAACCGTGGTGTTGGCTGTAGAATGGCGCTAGCTGCGCAGCATTTGTGCACCGCCGCCGTCAGTGTCAGCCAGTTTGCCGTGGCATACGGAGCTCCATCGCAGTCTTTAACACTGGTAGCATGCCGCGACAGCGTGGACGTGAACCGTATGTGCAGTTGACGGACTTTGAGCGAGGGCGTATAGTGGGCATGCGGGAGGCCGGTTGGACGTACCACCGAATTGCTCAACACGTGGCGCGTGAGGTCTCCACAGTACATCGATGTTGTCGCCAGTGGTCGGCGGAAGGTGCACGTGCACGTCGACCTGCGACCGGACCGCAGCGACGCACGGATGCACGCCAAGACCGTAGGATCCTACGCAGTGCCGTAGGGGACCGCACCGCCACTTCCCAGCAAATTAGGGACACTGTTGCTCCTGGTGTATCGGCGAGGACCATTCGCAACCGTCTCCATGAAGCTGGGCTACCGTCCCGCACACCGTTAGGCCGTCTTCCGCTCACGCCCCAACATCGTGCAGCCCGCCTCCAGTGGTGTCGCAACAGGCGTGAATGGAGGGACGAATGGAGACGTGTCGTCTTCAGCGATGAGAGTCGCTTCTGCCTTGGTGCCAATGATGGTCGTATGCGTGTTTGGTGCCGTGCAGGTGAGCGCCACAATCAGGACTGCATACGACAGAGGCACACAGGGCCAACACCTGGCATCATGGTGTGGGGAGCGATCTCCTACACTGGCCGTACACCTCTGGTAATCGTCGAGGGGACACTGAATAGTGCACGGTACATTCAAACAGTCATCGAACCCATCGTTCTACCATTCCTAGACCGGCAAGGGAACTTGCTGTTCCAACAGGACAATGCGCGTCCGCATGTATCCCGTGCCACCCAACGTGCTCTAGAAGCTGTAAGTCAACTACCCTAGCCAGCAAGATCTCCGGATCTGTCCCCCAGTGAGCCTGTTTGGGACTGGATGAAGCGTCGTCTCACGCGGTCTGCACGTCCAGCACGAACGCTGTTCCAACTGAGGCGCCAGGTGGAAATGGCATGGCAAGCCGTTCCACAGGGCTACATCCAGCATCTCTACGATCGTCTCCATGGGAGAATAGCAGCCTGCATTGCTGCGAAAGGTGGATATACACTGTACTAGTGCCGACATTGTGCATGCTCTGTTGGCTGTGTCTACGTGCCTGTGGTTCTGTCAGTGTGATCATGAGATGTATCTGACCCCAGGAATGTGTCAATAAAGTTTCCCCTTCCTGGGACAATGAATTCATGGTGTTCTTATTTCAATTTCCAGGAGTGTATTTTAGCTGTATCTTTTCGCATAGAGGGAGGGTTTGCTTTGCAGCGCCCCCTTATGGTTTCTCGTTGTCCTAGTCAATTCTCGATCTATCACTTTATGCTTAAACTCTGTTTAAGACAGGGTTACTACTCAGGTCACATATTCGTTGAAAGGTAAATTTGTATGTGCATTGTAAATGGTTTAATGTTGGTATACACATTTAATTGGTTTTACCTAGCCTTACGTACATTTATTCGTTTGGTCACTGTTATTAATTAATTTTATTTTTATTCTTGTACTTGTAGCACCGATGATAGCTGTTAATCAGTTGAAATCTATTTGCAAAAGTAAATAAAGGAAACATGATTTTGCGACTGGTTGCTGCTTATTTGGTAATTTTATGGTTTACGGTCGCTGCACAACTTGGGAACCACATGGAGCCCACCATTCATGTAACTCTTTTGTATCGGCTGTGAATAAATAGTTGCCACTATTTAAGTTCCAACCCTCGTATTCATGGTTTAAATTTCGTTACGTGGGAGTGAGCGTCATACAGAAACTACTTTCTTCCTTTTGCATAGCAGTGTATTATGACGACAGCTATGTGTGTCTGGACTGAGATGATTTGAACACTGACAGCCAGATGATGCAGACCTTTAATCCCTAAAAGCGTTGCTGCAGTGCCTGAACATTATAGTGAAGTGTGTTAAATGTTACTAAGTTGTAGCGAGGAAAATGGGTGCCCATTATCTCTCATTTGATGTGCTACGCTGCTCGGCAAGCATACAGTTTCAGAATCATCCACATCCGTGTATGTCCATAGGGAGTGCTTCAAACGCGCCAGTAGCGTAACCGCAGATAATGCGGGTAGCGGGCAGCAGCACCAGTGGGGTTTCCGAAACCACTTCCACATCAGCTAATCTAGGTCATCTGTTGAGCACTTTGGAGAGACGGAGAGAGCGAGAGAGAAACAGAGAGATACAGATAGAGCTAGAAAGAGAGAGACAGAGAGAAAGGGCGAGGGAGAGGAAGGGAGGGAGGGAGGGAGGGAGGGACGGAGGGAGAGAGCGAGAGAGAGAGAGAGAGAGAGAGCTAATAGCCGCGCCCTTAGCCCGTGGCTACAAATGAGTACACAGTTTGAACAGACAGCCGCACATGTGTCATCCGTCTCTGCCTCCATCTGCTTCTGATAAGAGGATTCTGCTCCAACTCACTAAGAGAGCACTACGAGCACGCGATCTCCTCATCACGACCCGCCATCCAACACCTGTTATTGTGTTTTCTGGGAAACGTAATGCCATTATTGATCAGCTGCATTTAGCGCTTACTCGAACGGAAGTGAACAGAAAGCACTCGTTCTGTAGATATTTATTCATTAATCAGGGCGTCGTGTTCCTGCCGGAATGTTCACCTAGAGCACGTACATATTATTTCGCAGATTAGCAGAGCGGCGTAATGTTAGGAGGACAGTAGTTAAAACAAACATCCAGCCGTCCAGATTTAGGTTTCCCGTGATTTCCATAAACCGCCTAAGATAAATTCCGCCAGGTCTTCTTTCAAACAGCACATCCGATTTCCTTCTAATTCTTCTCCAATCAAAGCTTCTATGTGTGTGAGTGCGTGTGTGTGTGTGTGTGTGTGTGTGTGTGTGCATGTGTGTGTGTGTGTGTGTGTGTGTGTGTGTGTGTGTGTAGGTGTAACCGCGCGCTTATCAGCGCCCGTACGAAAATTAGTAGGACCGAATGTGATTAAAATCTCATAAAATACGTAAGTCTCATCTATAACATCTATTCGTTCCCAACGTCACTCACAATTATCTGCACAATCACACTATCTCACATACGTATTATAAAAAGCGTGAAACTGGCCAGATATTCGAAAACTACCAATTAAAACACAAGTAACAAAAGTGGAACACTATAAGGGGCAGCCAAACAAAAGCCGAAGACCCGCCACAACTGCACCATGTGATGGTTCCATTCCAAACTAATCTCCACACCCGTTAAGACGGTTATCCCACTTGGAAAACAGATGATAAAATTCTGTTTCTTAGAACGCGGTGTCATATCCTGACAGGTGCGAGAGGGAAAAAAGGGGTTACTGGTCAGTGTCCGCTCCCGAGCGGTACAGAGCAGAGGCAAAAGGACAATTCACAGTGAAGGCTTTTGACTGTTTTCTTCTATCTGAACCAACACTGGTACAGGCATTTAGTAGAAATACAGGTGGTGAGACTCGGTAGGGAACTCGTTGTGGGACACTTGGACAAACAGGGTTTTGAAATAGTTGTTCCACACAGGACTAACTAATACACTGGAGGCTAGTTCTAGGGTTAGAACAAGCACGAATAACACTGTTACAGCAGAAGCCAGTGCACAAGTCCCCGGAGTGGTTGCTAACTGTTGTGGTTGGCAGGAGAGCCAACACCGAGTTACTAGAGGAGGCCGAAAGGCACGCGATTTAGCTCACGCAGGCTGGCGTGATGTCTGGAACAGTACAAGGAAATTAGAATTTAGAAACAACGGACGTAGCTGGTGGAATACATAAGTTTAATCCATTAATGATGAACTTCGCTCTTGACGGTACATAGTTTACAATATCAATAGTAACTGATAATGGCGCCTTGCTAGGTCGTAGCAAATGACGTAGCTGAAGGCTATGCTAAACTATCTTCTCGGCAAATGAGAACGTAGTAGGCAGTGAACCATCGCTAGCAAAGTCCGCTGTACAACTGGGGCGATGCTTGGAAGTCTCTCTAGACCTGCCGTGTGGCGGCGTTCGGTCTGCAATCACTGATAGTGGCGACACGCGGGTCCGACGTATACTAACGGACCGCGGCCGATTTAAAGGCTACCACCTAGCAAGTGTGGTGTCTGGCAGTGACACCACACTAACCACAGTAGCAAACACTAGCAGCATCTTAAGGCAACAACTTGGTTGGAAAACAAAACATACTGAATGTGACACTGTTCACTGAGGCAATCCAAGTGAGAGAGCAGTCTTACGCGGAGCTGCACTGAGGCTGGAGTCGACGGACGCGGATTCGGCGCCCAGATCATCTGACTGAAAATTCTGCCAAAATGCGGAATGTAGGGATTTTAAAGAGTCGTGTGAGGGCGCTGTTTTTCCCACTTAAAGCCACCCAACCAGTCCCGAAGATCTCTTGTAGATGCCTGCCAGTCATGGTTTAGTTAGGTCTTAGGTCCCCTCTACTACTCCTAAGGCGGGGATGTTAATGCAGTTGCACTAAGTAAGTCCGCATTTGGTACGAACATTGTTCAGCTGTAAGCTAAACGTAACTGCTCTGCCAAATAAGGCTTGCAACATTGTTATACGTCATTTAGCCGCGCCCTTCGGCCTCCCCGAAGTAGGGACTGCTAGGTCAACAGTTTTTGGCGTTTTCGCTTTCTTTCTAACCCTTGTGAGTCTACTGACGTTGCTGTTCTCGGGGCTGGTATCAAGCTGGCTTTATATAACAGTACGCGCCTGTTGGTTACAAAGTTCTACAGTGGCAACCTACTACAGCGTCTAGACGACATATGAAATTACATGTTAATTCCTTGCAGAGTAACTAACGCCCTGGGACCGCGTCTGTGGGCGTCTGCATTTTCCGCAAGGCTCTCCCCTTACGGTTTACTTCATGTAACAATATCTCTCCTAGTTTCGTCTGCCCTCAGCGTCGTCTCTGCTTCCGCGCCTTGGAACGCCTGTCCTGCTTTCTCACAGTTTCAAGATAACACTACAGTAGCAAGGAATAATCAATATAAATCACAGCGGGCGGCCGCTGACGGATCCACAACCGCACCCACTTTTCCACTTTCTCGTCCGACTGAAACCGATGGGCCGGCCGGGGTGGCCGTTCGGTTCAAGACGTTACAGTCTGAAACCGCGTGACCGCTGCGGTCGCAGGTTCGAATCCTACCTCGAGCATGGATGTGTCTAATGTCCTTAAGCTAGTTAGGTTTAAGTAGTTCTAGGGGACTGATGACCTTAGAAGTTAAGTCCCACAGTGCTCAGAGCCATTTTTTTGAAACCGATGACTTCCTTCATGTCGATTCGGGCTGTATGGAAGGTGCTGCAGTATTTTCCACCCAAATTGCTGAAGTGTAGCCTTCCTCTGATTGGTATTGCGGGGCGGGCATTACCGTGCAACCGTATTATTCCGTCCGACAGTTCTGGTTTCTTTCCTGGAACTCGACGAACAGAAGACCTCTGCAGTCGAAGGAGGAGGTCATTACCAGATTTTGTGTGAACTGCTGAGGATTTCTTTGGCGGGGGAGATGTGGGATGCTTCCGCTGTTGACTTTGGCTTTTGCCTTTGGGCTATCGGAATGCTGGCCGACGGTATCATCCTCTTGCACGATAACACCTTCCCCCACAGTACCAATCGAAGGACGATTACGCTTCGCCGGCCGGTGTGGCCGAGCGGTTCAAGGCGCTTCAGTCTGGAACTGCGCAACCGCAACGGTCGCAGGTTCGAATCCTGCCTCGAGCAGGGATGTGTGTGATGTCCTTAGGTTAGTTAGGTTTAAGTAGTTCTAAGTTCTAGGGGACTGGTGACTTCAGATGTTAAGTCCAATAGTGCTCAGAGCCATTTGAACCATTTTTGATTACGCTTCTGCGATTTGGTTCAGAAACACTACAACATCCTCCGTGCAACCTGGATCTTTCACCGTATCTTTGGCGACCTGAAGAAAGACATGTGTATACGTCGGTTTCAGTCGGACGAAGAAGAGCAAGAGTAGTTTTTTGTGAGTGGAACCATTCCATGGTACCACTGTGGCGAGCGTCCGGTTTTTTTGACTGACCTTCATAAAATAACTACGGAAGGAGATGTGGCTGGCTGGTCACTCACAGAAAAAATATGTGTCGCAGCCACTCTGATAACACATTAAAAACTCCTCTCTAAAATTTTAGAGAACAAGTTACGCATTTCACAAAATCTTTAAAAACGTACCATATCCGAATGTGTCTGAGTTAAAACAGAAGGAAAAGCTGTCGCTAAAATAGTTGGTACCCTCTTATCTATATAAATAAGAATTAAATGCTTTTTGTTGGTAAGCGCATCAGTTCAGAACGGCTGGACCGATATGGCAATAGACCGTAAAATTCGGAAAAACCTGAAAGTGATTTTCTATGGGATTTCTGTATGAAATGAAGATCATAACACACGATCTCGACGATGGATACGCGTATTTCGTTATCTGTTTTGTTCGTTAGGGTCAAGGAATAGTTTACAGATAATATTCGGTACAATTACAAAGGAAAGTCACAAAATTCTGGAAAAACTGAAGAAATCGTGATTTTTATATGCACTACATAGCTGACGATAGGAAAGACGTATTTGGTTAATTCTGATTTTATTTTGTTCATTATGCTCCCGGGATGGAAATAACTTAATTGAATGTTTCCAAGCTAAAACAGTCTAGAAGAATTGGAGGAAAATCTGAAAAAAACATCTTCCAGATTAATTAAAGTAAAATTTAAATTCTTTTTTTTTTACTTTTGTGATGTTTTGCGATCTCTGCAACAATTGTAGTTCTTTTATTTATATTTCAACTCCAGTTTGTTTCGGTACTATATGTGCAAATGTCTAACAGCTGCCAAGTTCTGAATGAAGCCAATCGGTAACAGTTACAGAGTTATTCAGTTGTTTATTTTCAGTTGAATTTTGATTGTGTTGTAAGTTCATTCCTATTGTTTCACGACATGAATTACGTTTCGTCGTTTCATCTAAAATTTATTGATTTACTTACTAAATACTGTGATTTTTGAGCTATACAGTAACAACAAAGTGAATCAATTGTCCATATTCATTGCAAGTGTGATGGTTCCCATTGCACATTGTGTCGCAATTGACACAACTCAATTGGACTGACACTGCAGTACCGCCAACGAGACGGAGTAAAGCAGATCGAGACCCTACAAACCAAACGAATATTCGATCTAATCGAACTGAACAGCACCGCGAAGAACGAAATGAATTTGAAAGGAATCGATTATCACGAAAAGAAGGAGAAAATCCAAACTAAGATGATATGTATCGAATGAAACATCATCAGTCAATGGAAAGCGATCACGCCATAATCAATTTGCATAATCGTGAAATGAGACAAAGAAACTTTGTGTTGAATACTCATCCAGCTCCATTCCATTACAATGCGACAACTTGATAACAGTGCATACCAGTCCGCTGTTATCGGGTCTATGATCGTTGAGTGCCAACAATGTAAGTCACTGAAATATAGAAACGAAATCCCTGGATTTTCTTGCGCAAGTGTCAAAGTCAAACCGATGACATTGGTGCCGCCACCAGAGCCATTACGCTCTTTGGTTTCTGGAACAGGAACACATTCCACACATTTCGTAACACAAATCCAGAAAAACGCCAGTTACATCCCAATGATTTCATCTGGAGCAACAAATGTGATCAGAGATAAGTTCATGCCCAGGTTAAAAGGACAACACAATCATTAGTCACACCATTCACGTCGCATGTAAAACATCCCATTGGCGTTCTTCAGAACGTTCTCCTCAGACTGAATATTCAGGGCCACAGTCTTTGATGGATACAAAGATCACTCAAAAATGTTTACTCATTTTTACTTTGTTTGCAAATTTCCCACAGCTTTTCACAAATTTACGAAACGATAGCGTACAAATTTATCGAAATTTCAACAGTACAGCGTGGGTCGGGTCAGCCAGCCTGAATATGTTAGAGTATAATGTCTTTTCTGGAGACTAGAAATCTACTCTGTAGGAATCAGCATGGGTTTCGAAAAAGACGGTCGTGTGAAACCCAGCTCGCGCTATTCGTCCACGAGACTCAGAGGGCCTTAGACACGGGTTCACAGGTAGATGCCGTGTTTCTTGACTTCCGCAAGGCGTTTGACACAGTTCCCCACAGTCGTTTAATGAACAAAGTAAGAGCATACGGACTATCAGATCAATTGTGTAATTGGATTGAGCAGTTCCTAGATAACAGAACGCAGCATGTTATTCTCAATGGAGAGAAGTCTTCCGAAGTGAGAGTGATTTCAGGTGTGCCGCAGGGGAGTGTCATAGGACCGTTGCTATTCACAATATACATAAATGACCTGGTGGATGACATCGGAAGTTCACTGAGGCTTTTTGCAGATTATGCTGTGGTGTATCGAGAGGTTGCAACAATGGAAAATTGTACTGAAATGCAGGAGGATCTGCAGCGAATTGACGCATGGTGCACGGAATGGCAATTGAATCTCAATGTAAACAAGTGTAATGTGATGCGAATACATAGAAAGATAGGTCCCTTATCATTTAGCTACAAAATAGCAGGTCAGCAACTGGAAGCACTTAATTCCATAAATTATCTGGGAGTACGCATTAGGAGTGATTTAAAATTGAATGATCATATAAAGTTGATCGTCGGTAAAGCAGATGCCAGACTGAGATTCATTGGAAGAATCCTAAGGAAATGCAATCCGACAACAAAGGAAGTAGGTTACAGTACGCTTGTTCGCCCACTGCTTGAATACTGCTCAGCAGTGTGGGATCCGCACCAGATACGGTTGATAGAAGAGATAGAGAAGATCCAACGGAGAGCTGCGCGCTTCGTTACAGGATCATTTAGTAATCGCGAAAGCGTTACGGAGATGATAGATAAACTCCAGTGGAAGACTCTGCAGGAGAGACGCTCAGTAGCGCGGTACGGGCTTTTGTTAAAGCTCCGAGAACATACCTTCACCGAAGAGTCAAGCAGTATATTGCTCCCTCCTACGTATATCTCGCGAAGAGACCATGAGGATGAAGTCAGAGAGATTAGAGCCCACACAGAAGCATACCGACAATCCTTCTTTCCACGTACAATACGAGACTGGAATAGAAGGGAGAACCGATAGAGGTACTCAGGGTACCCTCCGCCACACACCGTCAGGTGGCTTGCGGAGTATGGATGTAGATGTAGATGTAGATAAGACACAGTCTACTAAAATGTGGCCTCCTGTAATCCGTACGTCAATAGCACTTCATATCGAAGGGTCTTCCCTCCGGAGCGAGAAGCCATGCGTCGTGGAGCTGTGTCCGATTCGAAATCGAGTGAGGACTTCATCGCGTGTGCGTGGTTGGAAGGAGGTAGGCAACGGCCGCCGTGTGGGCTTGAGTAGGCGCAACTTGTCGTTCGTTTCCAGCCACTGTTCCTCTCATCGACACATTCAAAGTTGGACGTTCATATCCCGTTTTGGAAAGTTGACTATTGATTCTGCTGTTGCGTGCATACACTAATTCTTGTATCTGAGATATTATTATTGCAAGTGGTGGTGAGCGAATATGTGTTTAGAGTAATCGGACGCATCCTGGCGTGGGAAGAAGCCTCGCGTCTGGAGAGGTCGCAGTCTGCCCTAATCTGACCGTGCTGGTGGCGCCAGAGAGGTATTCTGTATTAATCCAGGATTGTTGGTAATTTGCCTTTGTGCTGCAAGTAGCTTTTGCTTGTTTTGCGCACTGGAGGGATTTTGTTAGATTTGTGTATGCATATATTGAAAGTAGACAACGGATTGCCGCAGTGGATATACCAGTTCTCGTGAGATCAACGAAGTTAAGCGCTGTCAGACGTGGTCGGCACTTGAATGGGCGACCACCCAGGCCGCCATGCGCTGTTGCCATTTTTCGGGGTGCACTCAGCCAATTGAGGAGCTACTCGACCGAATAGTAGCGGCTTCGGTGAAGAATACCATCATAACGACCGGGAGAGCAGTGTGCTGACCCCACGCCCCTCCTAACCGCATCCTCCATTGAGGATGACACGGCGGTCGGATGGTCCCGGTAGGCAACTCGTGGCCTGAAGACGGAGTGCTAATATATATTGAAAGTAATATTCGTATCTTTTTTGTGACCAGATACGTGATTACCGACTAAATACATTGTGGAATAATTACAGTTTTTCCTAATCCACCTGACCAGAGAAAAGAAAGGTCTGAGTAAAGTTTGTCAGTTTGTGAATCGTCAGTTTTCATAATATAGTAAATTAAAAATTTTTATTGATACCTTCCGTTCTTTACCTCGCTTACGACTTGTTGGCTAAACCCCTTCTGAGCATTAATTTCAATTAAATAGAAAGGGGAGTAGTTGCATCTGTAGTTGTGAGCATGTGTTTCACTCTACATAGCTCGCTGTATTTCTTTTGAATTTTTTCAGTATGTTGCTGGATGCAGAAAATCCATGCTGTTGCAGCGGCAAGACGAGGTAAGTTGTCTGATGCGTGCAGGAACATTACAGTGAATTCTTAGGTGATGTTATAGAATATTTTAAAAATCGCAGTCAGACACAAGAGAACTGACTTTTCATGATTAACAGGAGTAGTAATAAATGCCTGTTTTTTGATGCCTCGGTCTAAGGCGCTGCAGTCAAGGACTGTGCGGCTGGCCCCGGCGGAGGTTCGAGTCTTCCCTCGGGGATGGGTGTGTGTGTTTGTCCTTAGGATAATTTAGGTTAAGTAATGTGTGAGCTTAGGGACTGATGACCTTAGCAGTTAAGTCCCATAAGATTCTACACACATTTGAACTTTTTTTATGTCTATCAGCGGCACGGTTCCAGACTGAAGTGCCTGCAACCGATCGTCCACAGTGGCCGGCCTATTTTTGTTAGTTTTACCAACAGACTCAAAGTCATATCCATTCGAATATGCTATGTATCGATTGCTTTGAATTCCCGACCATGACGCGAAACCGATCGCGACTTTTTGTTTTACAACTAGTACAGATTATTTCACTCAAAATGTGGAAATGTGACCCAGGCTCAAGATTTTCTAGCACTGCTAAGCGAGCGTTTAATAAATTTTTAAATCTGAGGAGAATTTAGAAAAGATATTCACTAACATCCACTTTAATAATAGAAAGTTATTCCAAGTTATGTCAAGTGTTTCTTTTGTAAAAATAGTTGTGACACAAAACTGGCTTCGACATGAAATATTCAAAATAAGTGTAAATATGAAGTTATTCGTAGCTCATTTGCAGTTTAAAAAACTTCCTCAGAAACGTCGGGCAGGCAGAATCCGATTTTCATCCAGAAACAGAGCTGATTCAGATTGCTCTGAGCACTACGGGACTTAACATCCGAGGTCACCAGTCCCCAAGAACTTAGAACTACTTAAACCTAACTAACCTAAGGTCATCACACACATCCACGCCCGAGGCAGGATTCGAACCTGCGACCGTGGCGGTCGCGCGGTTCCAGACTGAAGCGCGTAGAACCGCTGGCCACTCCGGCCGTCAAACAGAGCTGAGTGTAGGACTGCTGTTCAGTAGGGAAAAAAAGTTTACCATCAGATCCACAATGCAAGGAGAACTTCGCCACGGCAGCAGCAACGCAGAATGCATGCAGAATAACGTAGCCTGTTGTTCCACAGTCGTCAGAGTTCACACAGAGAGAGCACACGTGATGAGGATTGTTGTCAGGCGCCGTAGGGGAAATGTCGTTCTAAACTGAAGCATACCATCACATTTTTTGTAAATGTAAAATGGAGCGCCTAAACGCCCACCCTTGCGTAGTGGCCATTCAAAGAGATCTAGTGTCACCACCGCTTTGGTTAGTATCTAAAAAAAATTCAGCTGAAAATGCAAGAAAAATAGTGGTTTATTTTCGCTTGGCTTGTTAACCATTTGAAACTTATAGAGAAGCGTCATGAATGACGAATTTTGCGTAGGACTTGCATTCCTCTTGTTGGCATGTTAAAAATTGCTTCTTTTTGCTAAAACACAGCAGAGTTTACACACTGTCACGTCACTGAAATGTCGTGCAGACTCAGTTGTGAGAGAATTTTGAAACAGTGGTTCATTAATCTAGTAAGTGAGGAACTGAGGAAAAGTAAGGTCACTAGGTTATGAAAAAGCGCATCCTTGGTACAAAAATAAACGTGTAATATCTTCAGTTATGTCAGTCCAAAACCTACAGAATTTCTCGTTTCAGCAGCTATTGATGGCCCTTAAAAAGTACATTCTTTGATCTAAGACCTTTGTAGATACTGGTATAACATGGTAGATAATAAAGTTTCGCAAAGTAACCATATGGCAAAATACTCTCTTCTTTGCATGCTGTCATATGCCAAAATCTCATTTCGATATCTCAAACCGTTTATGAAATATGAAGAATGTTGTGGATATTTCATTCTGCCATTATCGCTGGCTGGGTCATCGCAAATGAGTGCGCAACATCAGATAAACTACTCGAGACTCGTGACAGACAAAAATCTCCACCCAAGTCTAAATAAAAATTCTGTATATTAGCTAAATTTCATTCCGAGCAAAATATTTTGTAATATGAACCAGACGCAAAATCCTAGCAACTCCAATTTTTTATTACAAACGTTTTCGAATTTCGCGTAGTGTCTCACTTCAGTGCACAATAATTATAACAATTAACAACGTGATAAGTACGATATCATGAAGCTGACATACAAGGTGCGACAATAAAGTAACGAGACTGATGTGAAAAAAAATGTTGCCTACCGTTTTAGTCGTGTTTAGTGTTGTCTCCTTCAAAATAGTTCCCTTATGATTGCACACAGTTTTTCCAGGGGTTCTGCCATTGATGGTAACATTTCTGGAACACATCTTCTATAATATCCTCCAAGACCCTCACCACATCTTTTTGGACACCTTGTGTTATTCTCAAAATGGTGTCCCTTGACCACCGTTTTGACTCTTGGAAACAGAAGAAAATCGTTCAGAGCGATATGTGGTGAACAAGCTGGCTGTGATAGTACTGAAATTTGTTTTAAGGTTAGAAGTTGCTGTACCCACAGAGCAGTATGGGATGGCGCATTATTGTGATTTAGAATCCAATTATCAGCAATGTTGGCACCGACACGAAGAACTCTTTTACGAAGTCTTTCTAAAGTTTCTTTGTGGTAATATTGGTTAACTGCGTTTCCAGGAGGTATCCATTCTTTATGAATAATTCCCTTGGAATCAAAGACACACACATGCATGAATTTCACTTTTGACTTAGACATGCGAGCTTCTTTTGGTCTGGGTGATCCTTTTGAGCTCCATTGCGAACTTTGGCGTTTTGTCTCTGGATAGTACTGAAAAAAAAACTTTCATCACCAGTGATAACACGGCTCAACAATTCTGGATTGATTTCTGTTTACTCTAATCGGCTGCCACATTTCTCCGTGTTTTTCGCTCTTGTGGTGCGAGATTTTTGGGGACCATTTTTGCACAAATCTTTCTCATACCAAGATCTGCAGTTATTATTAAATGAACCGTTTCTCGAGCGGTGTTCAGTTCTTCTGCAATCATTTTCACAGATAATCTTCCATCAGATGGCACGAGTTCACGCACCCTGGTCAAGTTGACATCCATCCCGTGAGGTTGATGGTCGTCCACTGCGGTCTTCACCTTCAACATTCGTTCTACCTTCACTAAACACTTTATGCCAACGAAAAACTTGAGCTCTTGACATAACCTCCTCTCCAAAAGCCTTCTGAAGCTTGCCGTAAGATGTCGTCACTTTTTCACCCAATTTAACGCAAAAAGAAATGGCATACCATTGCGCAATATTATGCGATTCAAATATGTGTTAACTTATTACACCACAACTCACGACTGAGCAGTTGCATCGATGTGCTGCTTGGACTAGAAGCAGCTTATAGACCAAGGTCAACGATATTGTGCCTACACAAGAATGCAGGGTTGCCACATCTTGCAAAGAAAATTAGTCTCATTACTTTATAGTCATCCCTCATATAAAGCTAGAAGTGACGCAAAGATGATTTTTTTTTTTTTACCTTTTGGTTTCTGTAAAATCATTTGAGAAAAGCAGGACGCGCACCTCCATTCTGTCATCGCAGCATGTCGCCGACCAGCCGAAAGCGGGTGTTGGGCTCCACTTACGAACATACAGTACGAAAGAACTCGCCGAGCGCTGTAGACGAAAACTGGTCAGTGCCCGTCAGCCACTGTGTCCTGCGCGGACTCTACCCCCGTACGCAGTGCCGGCATATAACGGGTAGAACCAAACCCGTTCTTTTAAAAGATTTATAACACTGACTGCGTCGTTCAACACTGTATTGATTTCCGATAGTACCACTTTATAAGCCGGTGCCTCCATGTGTATCAAGCAAGGTGAGAATTTTACAAAAACCACTTTTCAGGTCCATTACATATCGGTATATGTAACAACACAATTTGTCTTTACAAAATATCAAGTGTTCGTGCATTTCATTTTCATGACAATAGTGTAAAAAAACAAAAAGCTGGGAAATATTAACGATATTGGTACCATCATCAAGTTGCAGGCGAATTTTGGGCTGTCATGAAGTGGTGATAGCAATTAATTTTTCATGTAAGAGGCTAGTGCATCAACACAACGACCACGATATCATCTGAGTGAGGTATCGATTTCAGACTGTAGCCTAAGCTTTCTACATGCATTTCGACAGCTGCTGGGAGATGTAATTTCTAGCCAATAATGTGTGATGATTTGGATTTTGTAATGAGGTGGGATACATCTTCAAAGCTAGTAGGTCTTTCCAGGGAACTTTCTTTGTTTCTTTGTTTAGCTACTGCCTTTATCCCACATTGGGCGCAGGGTCGGCAAAGTTAAGTACAGATTTCGTATCCTGCCTTTATCCCACATTGGGCGCAGGGTCGGCAATATTAAGTACAGATTTCGTATGGCTGAGTTAAGGTGCGGCCGGTTGCCCTGCCTGCCGCCACCCCATACCCCCTAGGTCATAAGTAGTGTACCCCAGCTGTCTGCATCTAGTGTAAATCGTTAAATAGTGTGAATGAGTTTCAAATGTCTGCGAGTCGTGTAACTGAGGTGGGCCATGGGTAACAGCCCAGTATTCACTTAGTACGATGTGGGAAACCGCCTAAAAACCACATCCAGGCTGGCCAGCACACCGGCCGCTGTCGTTGATCCGCCAGGCGGATTCGATCCGGGGCCGGCGCGCCTACCCGAGTCCAGGAAGCAGCGCGTTAGCACGCTCGGCTAACCTGGCGGGTTTGGTCTTTTTAGGGAACTGGTACCTGTTTATTGACGAATCTGCAGTTTCCTTTTAGTTGTTGCACATGACGCTAATAAAAATTCTATTGCTTTACTTACATGGTCTGGATGTTTTGTATGTAGGTGTCTCTTTAGTTTTATACACTTCAAGCGTATAAAACAAGTTTCTGTCTTCTTTGTTGTTCGAAAGAATGCTGGTAAAACCTAATGACGGATAATATTTACGTAATTTAGTTTTGCATTTACAATTAACGTTGCTGAGAAGAACAGAGGAAGACGGGCAAGGAGAACACACTTTCATTAAATTTTATTCTTTTTCCGTATTAGAACTGCAAACTTCTGAAGAAGAAGAGACGCTCGGTGAATCACTACCATATGATCTCTTCTTACCACTATGAATCTGCTACTTATGTATGGGAATGACGGAACTTAGACCATATCATTTTAAATCCTGTAAACTTGTTCCACATAACACGCAATAGAATTCCACTTCTAGATTACTTGCTACCTTTGAACTGACTTCAGAAGCCTGGCTGAAGTCGAATGGACAGTTAACAATATCTGTGATTAACACTCTATTATGATAGACAGCGTTGCAAGGAAGCAGCGGTCACATTGTCAAGAGGCCTATTATCATTAGTGGTTGTTAAACACTTGGTAAGTAGCTAACCCTGAGGGTTGTCGGTGCGTTTCTCAGCTTTCCTGCTGACAGGATCTAGTTGTCAGTTCTTGTGAACTAAGACAGCAAATTAAAGACAGCCAAGCTTCCTAACTTGGTTTATGGAAATGAGAGTATGACAGTGCACGAAGATGGTGTACGTTGCAATTCAGTGCAGTGATGAAACATATTGGATTTTCTAATATAAATGCATGACGCTGTTCTCCTGCGGGGACTGCAAGCGCCGTAAAAAAACTCCAGGCACGTCGCTGTGAACGACCCACTACATGCAAAACTACGTATTGTCGTCTACTGCTCCGCTCTGTTCGTTAAGCCCGATCCGAGCTGAGACCTAGCATTCGCAGTTTAGGTACAAAGGAAGCACGTAACACACCTATTGTTACTGCCAACATCACCATGAAGCCATTTATACAAGCGATCCATTCGTAAGTTCTTACACAATCCGTGGAAAGGTAAATAAATGTGACAGTATAGAACTCTGCAGGAGAAAACTGAAACGTCTGTGCTTTCGAACTAGAGGTTCCAATTTCACGTAAACAAAGAGGTAGCGCAGGTGAATTCTGATGGCTGCAAACGATAGTGATTCATTTATTACACAACAACAAAAAACGGTAAAGAACGCATCATACCTTTTTTCTTAAATTTTGTGTCAAATGTAGAAAAAAGGAACTTCGAGAGTGCGGTAGCAAACAGACTTCAGTGAAATTTTAAAAAATGAGGGTTACAGTAAACTTCAAGTCATGGTTGTCCTCTAAAATTAACCCCTGAAGTTAAATTATTATGACTGAAAAATACTAGTTACTTGAATGGAAACTTTTGGGCGAGAGAAGTCGCTTGTCCAATATTTGAACACAAATATCTCCCACACTCCCAAGCATAAATTTAATTCCTATTTAAAATCTCAAGAATATAAAACAAAATGATTAATGTTATATATACGGCAATAACATGTCGTGTTATCATACTCTGTCCGAGTCTCGATGTCGAAGTCAGCGCCTGGAATTAAATTTCTGTGGCTCTGCAGAATTCCAACGATCATCGAATCTGAAAATTCTTAAGGTAGTCGGAGGCGCAATCGTACTCCATGAGGAAGCCCCCTTGAGTCCTATGACGTGATCACATTGCAGCGTGGGAATCAGTGTCCAAGTTGTGTGTTAATTAACCTCTCAAAATAGAGCATAAACGACCGTGGTGCAGGCTTTACTGCTTTCCCAGGATACGAAGTTCCCTACAAGCTACGACACACCAAATAATGTTCCGAGACACAGACAAGGGAGAAGTTAAAACGATCAACGAATTAAACATACCTTTTTCCATTCATGAAATTCTATTTTTCCATAAATTATCTTAATAGCTACATTTCAGGATGCACTATCCTCTTGTCTGAGATGAAATGATATCATTATTAATCAAATTACATTTCGTATTCAAAATGGCAGCGTCCACCAATGCCGCTAATTACAGCTCCACTGTGATCACTATAGCCGCAATTGCTAAATCCGAAGTTTCACACTATATCCACATAATTTTTACATCACGCGGCAGTGATAAGCACTCTCTCCCTCGCAGTCGTAATGAATTTTTGATCCATATAGATCACTTTGGCAGTTACGCATAAACATTTGCGCAAAAAGAGAAAAAGTAACAGGAAAAGGGTGATACTAAAACGTCAAGCTTAAACCCTTCCTTCGAGCTTCTCCTCTCCCCCTCTATGTCCATCTACTCCTGCCCCTTCTCTCTGACCATCTCCTACGATACCTCATTTTCTCCCCCACGCTCCCACCCCTTTGACAACTGATGTTTCTTATCCCCAAATTACTCCTTTCCAGTTAATGAGTCGTATGTGTACCAAGTTTGGTTGAAATCGATCCAATGGTTTAGGACGAGATGAGGAGCATACAAACGTAATTGCATTTTTATAATACGTAAAATACACTCCTGGAAATTGAAATAAGAACACCGTGAATTCATTGTCCCAGGAAGGGGAAACTTTATTGACACATTCCTGGGGTCAGATACATCACATGATCACACTGACAGAACCACAGGCACATAGACACAGGTAACAGAGCATGCACAATGTCGGCACTAGTACAGTGTATATCCACCTTTCGCAGCAATGCAGGCTGCTATTCTCCCGTGGAGACGATCGTAGAGATGCTGGATGTAGTCCTGGGGAACGGCTTGCCATGCCATTTCCACCTGGCGCCTCAGTTGGACCAGCGTTCGTGCTGGACGTGCAGACCGCGTGAGACGACGCTTCATCCAGTCCCAAACATGCTCAATGGGGGACAGATCCGGAGATCTTGCTGGCCAGGGTAGTTGACTTACATCTTCTAGAGCACGTTGGGTGGCACGGGATACATGGGGACGTGCATTGTCCTGTTGGAACAGCAAGTTCCCTTGCCGGTCTAGGAATGGTAGAACGATGGGTTCGATGACGGTTTGGATGTACCGTGCACTATTCAGTGTCCCCTCGACGATCACCAGAGGTGTACGGCCAGTGTAGGAGATCGCTCCCCACACCATGATGCCGGGTGTTGGCCCTGTGTGCCTCGGTCGTATGCAGTCCTGATTGTGGCGCTCACCTGCACGGCGCCAAACACGCATACGACCATCATTGGCACCAAGGCAGAAGCGACCCTCATCGCTGAAGACGACACGTCACCATTCGTCCCTCCATTCACGCCTGTCGCGACACCACTGGAGGCGGGCTGCACGATGTTGGGGCGTGAGCGGAAGACGGCCTAACGGTGTGCGGGACCGTAGCCCAGCTTCATGGAGACGGTTGCGAATTGTCCTCGCCGATACCCCAGGAGCAACAGTATCCCTAATTTGCTGGGAAGTGGCGGTGCGGTCCCCTACGGCACTGCGTAGGATCCTACGGTCTTGGCGTGCATCCGTGAGTCGCTGCGGTCCGGTCCCAGGTCGACGGGCACGTGCACCTTCCGCCGACCACTGGCGACAACACCGATGTACTGTGGAGACCTCACGCCCCACGTGTTGAGCAATTCGGCGGTACGTCCACCCGGCCTCCCGCATGCCCACTATACGCCCTCGCTCAAAGTCCGTCAACTGCACATACGGTTCACGTCCACGCTGTCGCGGCATGCTACCAGTGTTAAAGAGTGCGATGGAGCTCCGTATGCCACGGCAAAGTGGCTGACACTGACGGCGGCGGTGCACAAATGCTGCGCAGCTAGCGCCATTCGACGGCCAACACCGCGGTTCCTGGTGTATCCGCTGTGCCGTGCATGTGATCATTGCTTGTACAGCCCTCTCGCAGTGTCCGGAGCAAGTATGGTGGGTCTGACACACCGGTGTCAATGTGGTCTTTTTTCCATTTCCAGGAGTGTATAAATACAAACGAATTTTATCTATAGTGGATGCCGTTGAACTCCGTGACTGTTCCTTTATAGAGTGCAGAAAAATTTCCGCTACCAGTCACAGTAAAAGGTTATTTATTTGTCGCACGACCGGTTTCGGGCTTGCGCCCATCCTCAGGTGTTTATGGATTCATGTATATGTTTATATTTCTGGAGATCACTGTATAAATACAAAAAAAAATTTCTGGTGACTAAACAGAGCCGGTCACTGTGGTCGAGCGGTTTTAGGCGCTTCAGTCCGGAACAGCGCGAACGCTACGGTCGCAGGTTCGAACCCTGCCTCGGGCATAGATGTGTGTGATGTCCTTAGGTTAGTTAGGTTTAAGTAGTTCTAAATCTAGGAGACTGATGACCTCAGATATTAAGTCCCATAGTGCTTAGAGCCATTTGACTAAACAGATACAAGTGGGACAATTGTCCAGTGCCATATTTCTTGTTGGCACGTTGACTGCCGAACTGTACGTAAGGCTTTGGAAGAAGGTTTAAAAGGGTTGGACTGTACATGATGAAATTTTAACTGAAGTGACATCAAATGACTAGTAAACGTTCGAAGTTAGTGGACTCCCTTGACCGATCCATTCTGCTGTTACTACATCTCTGCTGACAGTGCAACACTCCCTGACTCCTTTTACATTGGCGGGTCCGGTTCTCCTGACATCTAGTGGCCAACTCCGCATTACATAGTGTGTCCAGAAACGTTTGATCAGATAGTAAATATGTACGTAAGACGATGCCTCGTGGTGTTTTCGAAACTTGATATCTGTTACTCTGGCACACAATGTGCTGTAGCCAGCGACTCAATAGTGAGACTATGCATTCGCTGTCACAACCAACAACCAACAACCTGCTCGCAGCATCAATGGGCCAAAATAGGGCCTCCTCTGCCACATCGTGACACGTAGCGTGATCGTGCGGAGCGGCATAAATCTGACTATACAGTGATAACAATTCAATCCCGTTTCCATCCCTGCATCTTTACCAGATATGCATCGCCTACCATTCTGTTCACCGCCGACATTGTCAATTCGCACTGTGGTTACTGCTCATTTCTGGTTAGATTTCTCTTACCATTATGTCCTACTTAGACATTACATGATGAGTTGCAGTATTTGGTGCCGGCTGGTGTGGCCGAGCGGTTCTAGGCGCTTCAGTCTGGAACCGCGCGACCGCTACGGTCGCAGTTTCGAAACCTGCCTCGGAATGGATCTGTGTGATGCCCTTCGGTTAGTTAAGTAGTTCTAAGTTTCGGGGGACCGATGACCTCAGATGTTAAGTCCCATAGTGCTCAGAGCCATATGCAGTATCTGACTGTGTTCATCCATTGGGTAACTACAGCCAACTATAAGTGTTAGCTGCGCACCAAACCCTTACCCTTGTAATCTTCCTGCAAGGTTTTAGAAAACTGATTACTTATAAAATCAAGTCCAAAATGCGTTCTGAATTATGAAATACGCTCTCACATACAATGTAGAGTCCCATGAGTCGAACTAGTAACGTGATATGACTTCAAAATATATAGCATATGACATAGACAGGAAAGTCTTACTTACTGCAACGGTTTACAGTGGCCATAGCAAAGGAAAACTGAATTTATAAGAACCTGAATAGGTATAGTCGTAAGAAACATCTGAGCTTCTATGAAAAGCTTATAAGCTACGTGACAGATATCACTGTGGCGTGGCTTGGACATCTGGACCCAGGCTGTTATTGTAACACACAAATGCAAGACATCAAGTAATCACCCTTTCCAAAGGAAGAACACTAACTTCTGAACATATGGACATATGAAGCAAAGCAAAATCTACATTTAAAGAAAAACATTGAATAATCTCATGGGTAGGGAGTGTGGGAATTTAAGTGTTCTACCACGAGGATGAATTACATTGAGGTGACAAAACTCATGCGATACCTCCCAATATCGTGTCGTACGTCCTTTTTCCCGGCCTAGTGTAGCAACTCGAAGAGACTTGGAGTCCACAAGTCTTAGGAAGTCCCCTGTGGACATATTGACTAATGCTGCCTTTATAACGTGTAGATAACTGCAAAAGGGATGTCGATGCAGGATTTTGGGCCGGTTGTACAATCTCCAGCTAGCAGCTGGTTAAGCGCTATTCTAGGAATATCGCGAGAAACGCGTAGTACGAAGCCGGAATAACGCCTAATGGGAGAATAAACTCGGGATAACTTAACAGACTATTTCTGGTCGGTTAGCGAGCTTAACCGCGGAATATGTTTTCAGGATGGCAGGAATAGTGGCAGATGACTACATTTTGGCTGAAGTGTTCATGAGAATGACGAAGAAGAAGAAAATGAGACGAGGCCGATTCCCAATGGCTACCCAGATTTCGCTTACCAAAGCAAGCAATGCTTCGTGTTTTCAATCTTGTACGTGAGAAACTGGAGCGTATGACGGACAGGTGAGACTATTTCTCTGCTTTCTTCAATAATACTGTTTATTTATCGTAATACTCATGTGGTTTCAGAACTTCTTTAATTCCGTCGTGTTATTTATGAAAAATGACAATTCGTACAAAAATATTATTGTTTGTGTGGCGTGTGTTGCAATTACTGCAGTAGTGGAAACGACTGTTTCGGTTTATTTAGCAGTCAGTACCATAATAGACTTAAACAAATCTAAAAAAACCACACCTGTTATTTGCACTATTTGTTTTAACAGCTTTTTCTCTTTTAGAGAAAACATCGATTTTCGTATCGCACAAACCGTTTTGATAAAACAGTAGTGTCCTGATTACACTCAGCCACATTACGTCAACACCATAAAATATTGTTCCACTCTGTTTTCTATTGGGGATGACCCTGTTGGTAAACACCACATCACTGTCAGAACAACTTTCCGCTTTATAGTGAAAATAAGGACATCACAGGCCCATTAATGCTTCAAAGCAACATTATTCACTAAAGCCTGTGAACTATTTGTTCTTACTAATGCTAAGTCTAACAAAGTAAGATTAAGGGAAAGTTACCTCTAAAAAAAGAAGAAAAAAGAGTGATGCTTCCCCAGTATACAACACAGCTGCTGTGTTTTTCAGTTATTAATGTTATCCAAAAATGCCCACCCACATTTATCATAAAATAGCAGCCATTAATGCACGTTATGACAGCATAAAGGGAATCTAGTTACTGAATCTGCATAGTTGTAGCATGTAGAAGGATGCATGGAATGCTATGTTTTTTACTTTCCTTAAATATCTAGCTATTTTCAGTCTCCTCCTTTATGTCGAATTGTAGCTAGTTGAAGGTAACTTAAATTAAAATATCTTATATAGTACTTGCGTGAAGTACAATTTTTCTTAACATCATGGCTTATTATGATTGTTTAATATAACAAAAAGTTTGGTAGTACACTACTGTCCAGAGGTCACTCAGCCACATATGTAACAGAAAATATTATTCACTTTTACCTCCCATTGGGACAACAACTTTCCATTTTCTAATGAATGCTTCAGAGCAACAAAATTTCCACCATCTAGAATTATTCTGGTAAATATGTAAATTATTTGTGCTTACTCAAGCTAAGTTCCACACAGTAAAAGTGACAGGAAAGTCAGTTTTTTTAAGAAAGCTGTAGTAGATAGCTGTTTTATTTCTCAGTTATTAGTGTTATCCAAATAACTACATCCATATTTATAAAGTAAGAGCTATATTTGTGTTATAAGAACATAGGTACTTGTCATTCAGCTAACAGGAATCTTTAGTTATTGAATCTATGTAAGCAGAACAGTGAAACGAGTGGCTGGCAAATAACGTTTTTAAATTTTTCTGGAATTCTGTCACGTCATTCTTTTCTTTCTTTCAGAACTGACTCTGTTCCACCAATGAACCAGATACTACTGACACTCAGATATTTGGCCTCTGGTGGTTTCCTCCTGTCCACTGGAGACTTCATTGGTATTGGCAAGGGGGCAGCCAGCAGCATTATTAAGAGGATGCATGTGACACTGGACAACATGCATGGAGACAGCTTTTTTAAATATTTCAGTTCTCTGCTGTAATTAAAATAAAATAAACCAATGTATGTGGATTGACATACTTTTATTGTGAAACCATTTGTTTCAATTTTTATTTTCTGACCCTGATTTTGAGCTTTATGTCTTTTTTTTAACCAATACAGTTCTTCCTCCATTCTGTGGTTCTTGTCACTGCAGCTCTGTTAATCCTTTCATGTTTGAGGACAGGTATTTTATTCTGATAACAAAACTGTCAGTTCTAAGCTAAGCCAGAAAAGAGGAACACAGTGAAGGTGTCACATCTTCAGTTGCTTTCCCTTCCCTAGCTGCTAGAGGTAACCGCACAAGCCAAAATTATGTATGAAATTGTTACTGTTCCTCAAACATTTAGGGTGAGATACAATAACAATTGCCTCCAGTTTGATGTGTGCCATAGGTACATTTCTACTCCATGATTATAAAAAAGATAATGGTTGCTTATTGTAAATGCTGATATTTTATTCTTCATATATTCCCTCAATATAATTAACAAGCACTACATCATACAGACAGGATGTATACATGCCAAACAACTAGAGAGTGGATGCACAAATACTGTTCTGTAGAGCACACATTGCTGCTCAAAATTTTCAGTCAATTCAATCTTCATGATGTCACTGTTTATTGGAGAGAGTGAAAAGACCAACTAGTTCACAAAGCATACCGCATTTCACAGTTTCTTCTATATGATGTGCCTACTTATAATTCACCATCTACCTTACAGCAACATTTGATGGAATAATATTGTGTGTGGAAATGTTGCATTTAAATCAAACTGACTGTGGTGTCCAACTTTATCAAAGGGTGTATATCATTGTACACAATTTGGAATTTACATTTCAAGTATTGGGCGCCATAAATCTGTAGCCTTTTCTGCCTTTTCTGGATATAGTGTTTACATGTTGCTTTCTTAAAAAAGAAAAAAAATCTTACATCTATTATAGCTGGTCTGTCGACCTACATGAAATTTTTTGTCAATAGAAACTGTTACATACTTTTACAAATACGTTATTCGGATATCTAAAAAGATTTCTTACTGGTCAAACACAAAACACTTGATCCTTTAAGTAATTGCAAGCTAGATCGTTAGTATAAGTACCCTACCGATTTAGTTACATGTTTTGCACTAATATTTTAATTGAATGAGACTGCCGCAGTTTTCAGTTAGACTCTTGAACTCATTTACAGTACCTACCAGCCTGAAAGAATCCTCAACCTATTAGTTTTGCATGGCCGAGTGGTTCCAGGCGGTTCAGTCTGGAACCGCTCGACCGCTACGGTCGCAGGTTCGAATCCTGCCTCGGGCATGGGTGTGTATGATGTCCTTGGGTTAGTTAGGTTTAAGTAGTTCTAAGTACTAGGGGTCTGATGACCTCAGAAGTTAAGTCGCATAGTGCTCGGAGCCATTTGAACCATTTATTAGTTTTGCGGTCTGGAACCCTCATCACTCATGTTCGACACGCTGTTTCTGCAGATGACGACTAAGTAAATTTGAAACGACGTTCGAGAAAATATCCAGAGTGCTTATAAGTCGTTGCCAACTTAACTGAACTTGAACGCTGTTGCGGGAATAAGTAACCGGGGAAAAAAATGGCGTCGTACAACACGCGCTTCAAATTAAACCGTTATTAGCCTCTTCCTCGATTAGCTATCCCTTAATTTATCTCTATATTGTTCAACCGGCTCTTTTTGCACGAACTGATTATTTCCAATGTGGGGCAATTTGGTGACCAAATCATTTGCCCGAGTTGTCCAGAATGTTCTTCAAACCGATCGCGAACAGTTGTGACCCAGCAACACGGCAGATTGTCATCTATGTAAATTCTGGTGTTGTTTGGAAACATGAAATCCTTAAATGGCTGCATGTGGTCTCCAAGGAGTCGAAGATAACCATTTCCAGTCAATAATCGGTTGATCTGGACCACAAGATTCAGTCTATTCCATGTAAACACAGCTCTCGCCCTTAAAGAGCTATCACCAGCTTTCACAATGCGTTGTGGACAACTTAGGTCAATGGCCTCATGGGGTCTGCGCCACACTCGAACCATACTGTCGACTCTTACCAACTGAAATCAGGACTCATCTGACCATGTCACTGTTTTGCGGTTATCTACTGTCCTAGCGATATGGTAATGAGCCCAGGAGAGGCGCTGCAGGCGATTTGCTGTTAGCAAAGCACTCGCGGTTGTCGTCTGCTGCCATAGCCCATTATCGCTAGAAGCGTTATCGTCAATCTTCGTAACACAATGTGGTTGGGTATTACTGGCGACCGCCTTGTGGGACCAGTCGCCCTTCCTCAATGTCTAACTGGGAAGACATATCTGACTTCTTGCGAATAGCCCTGCCTCCGCTGCTGGAGGAGCTGTATTTCGCAGTACGAAGGGTTACATACTACATGATGTTGCTCCAGCTCACTGCCGTCTTGAGTGCGCAGCTAAAACACTAGTATAAACGAAATATACGAGTAACCACTTACGTGGTGTGCTCACATGTGTCCCTCCAATCACTGAAACATACACTGTCAAATATCTATTATCTCTACCTTCGCCGGCCTTTGTGACCGAGCGGTTGTAGGCGCTTCAGTCTGGAACCGCGCGACCGCTGTGGTTGCAGGTTCGAATCCTGCCTCGGGCATGGATGTAAGTAATGTCTTTAGGTTAGTTAGGTTTAAGTAGTTCTTAGCTCTAGGGGACTGATGACCCCAGATGTTGAGCCCCACAGTGCTCAGAGCCATTTGAACCATTTTTTTCTCTACCTTCAAGTGGGTATACGTTTCTTGGAACGCATTTCCAGCCACATGTCCACATGACCTTTTTTACTCCTTATCCTCCCATAAATGTTTCCTGCATTTTGTTTCCATTTAACAAAATCGCCCTGTGTAAATTATAAAGTCTAATAGTTTTCGGAACAACGGAACAATAAAGCGTTCGGAATTAAAAATGTATTTCGTTCATTGTTTTCATAAGAAAATTTAGCTTACCATATTTGATTGTTATGTGTTACTGAATGCTAGCACTCGGTGTCCTTGCTAGTAAATTCTAGCAACACATTAGTCATAGACTCCGCCGTGTCGAAACCTGTGAAGATTAGAGTGGATCAAAATAGTATACAATGAACTGTGGATGAAGCTCGACCAATAGGCATTACATGCATTGATCAAAAATGATAGTGCATTGAGAATGGCTAGTTTCTAGCTGAAATCTATATCTGCCAATAAAATTTAAAAAGGACGACTGATAGCTGAAATCTATTATTTAGAAGTGGATCAAAATAATCCACAGGCAGCTTGCGTGCAGAGAGGACGAGAAAGTGTCTGCCGCCGCATGTGGGAATATACAGAGGGAAACGTAATCTGTGATTCTCTGTTGGAAAAGTATCGACGATTAAAGGGAATACGAAAGCAGTAGCGGGGAGTGGGGAGACGTAATCCCAAAGACACTGCTCGGTCAAAGGGCAGAGGCGGCATTTTTCAGTACTTCCAGAATCCCATTTACGGCTCTTTGAAACCTAGTATTGGAATCCGGAGTTTGGCTGCCTGGTTTAGTGGTCGCTTCTAAGACTTCTTCGTAACTGGCACGCGGGTGTTTGAGAAAATCTCTCAGGACGATTCAGCTTGTTTCTGTTTGGAATTTTGATTAACAGCATTTAGATGTTGCAAACGGAATTTGGTTTTAGATCTGATGTACTCCTTAATGCCTTGGTATGGCTATATTTCGTTTACGTCCTCCTCATTCAGGAATAATAACATGAAAGAATAGTAACATGAAACGTATCCGTCTGAAGCAATAGAATGCTCTTCGCTACATACAACTAAATAAAATGGTTTAAGAATGTACAGTGGACATAACCCTATGAACTGACGTGAACTCTTCTTAATATTTATCATTGTGTATTGTGTTCGTAATCTTTACCATTATGTATTGTGTATTGAACCGGGGACCTAGAAACGACACAGAGGCTTCGTCCCGCAGTAGCCCTCAGTGCTTCACAACCCTAAAATACTGTTCACACTTCACTGTTACACTACTGGCCATTAAAATTGCTACACCACGAAGATGACGTGCTACAGACGCGAAATTTAACCGACAGGAAGAAGATACTGTGATATGAAAATGATTGGCTTTTCAGAGCATTCACACAAGGTTGGCGCCGGTGGCGACGCCTACAACGTGCTGACATGAGGAAAGTTTCCAACCGATTTCTCATACACAAACAGTAGTTGACCGTCATTGCCTGGTGAAACGTTGTTGTGATGCCTCGTGTAAGGAGGAGAAATGCGTACCGTCACGTTTCCGACTTTGATAAAGGTCGTATTGTAGCCTATCGCGATTGCGGTTTATCGTATCATGACACTGCTGCTTCCGTTGGTCGAGATACAATGACTGTTAGCAGAATATGGAATCGGTGGTTCAGGAGGGTAATACGGAACGCCGTGCTGGATCCCATCGTCCTCGTATCACTAGCAGTCGAGATGACAGGCATCTTATCCGCATGGCTGTAACGGATCGTGCAGCCACATCTCGATCCCTGAGTCAACAGATGGGGACGTTTGCAAGACATCCATCTGCACGAACAGTTCGACGACGTTTGCAGCAGCATGGACTATCAGCTCGGAGACCATGGCTGCGGTTACCCTTGACGCTGCATCATAGACAGGAGCGCCTGCGATGGTGTACTCAACGACGAGCCTGGGTGCACGAATGGCAAAACGTCATTTTTTCGGATGAATCCAGGTTCTGTTTACAGCATCAATATGGTCACATCCGTGTTTGACGACATCGCGGTGAACGCACATTGGAAGCGCGTATTCGTCATCGCCATACTGGCGTATGACCCGGCGTGATGGTATGGGGTGCCATTGGTTAAACGTCTCGGTCAGCTCTTGTTCGCATTGACGGCAATTTGAACAGTGGACGTTACATTTCAGATGTGTTACGACCTGTGGCTCTACCCTTAATTCGATCCCTGCGAAACTCTATATTTGAGCAGGAAATGCACGACCGCATGTTGCAGGTCCTGTACGGGCCTTTTTGAATACAGAAAATATTCGACTGCTGCCCTGGCCAGCACATTCTCCAGATCTCTCACCAACTGAATACGTGTGGTCAATGGTGGCCGAGCAACTGGCTCGTCACAAAACGCCAGTCACTACTCTTGATGAACTGTGGTTAACATGTTGAAGCTGCATGGGCAGCTGTACCTGTACACGCCATCCAAGCTCTGTTTGACTCAATGCCCAGGCGTATCAAGGCCGTTATTACGGCCATAGGTGGTTGTTCTGGGTACTGATTTCTCAGGATCTATGTACCCAAATTGCGTGAAAATGTAATCACATGTCAGTTCTAGTATAATATACTTGTCCAATGAATACCCGTTTATCAACTGCATTTCTTCTTGGTGTAGCAATTTTAATGGTCAGTGGTGTACGTCGGTCTATCTATCATGAGCACTTTTCATTACAATGTGTGCCAAATCTGCTTTCTTACGTGGTGCCATGTATCATTCAGGAAGAATGATGTGTTTCTCTACAAACTCGAACAAAAAACTACAAAATAACTTATTGTACACGATGCCATAACTATTGTGCGGAATGATGTTTTATTTTGCATGTGGGGTTATGTGCGTCGTTAAGACGAGACGACGATCAAAGTGCCGTCGCTGAAGGAAGTACCTACCATCACTCACGATGTAAGAGAGGCGTGAAGTGCTCAGGATAAATGCGTGAAATGATGGCAATGGATATACCAGTTTTTTCTTGATCGCTGAGTATGAACATGTGGTGTTTTTAGATATTATGATTGAAGTTACATGGTATATGGAGGACACTGACCATGTTTGCTGATAAGATATACACTGCAGAGCCAGAGAAACTGGTACACCTGCCTAATATCATGAAGGGCCACCGTGAGCACGCACAAGTGCCGCAGCAAGACGTGGCATGGATATATCTGAAGTAGTGCTGGAGGGAACTGAGACCATGAATCTTTCAGGGCTGTCCATAAATCCGTAAGAGTACGAGGGGCTGGAGATCTCTACTGAACAGCACGTCGCAAGCCATCCCAGATATGCTCGATAATGTTCATGTGTGGGGAGTTTGGTGGCCAGCGGAAGTGTTTAAAATCAGAAGAGTGTTCCTGGAGCCACTCCGTAGCAATTCTGGAGGTGTGGGGTGTCGCATTGTCCTGCTGTAATTGCCCATGTCTTTCGCAATGCACAATGGACATGAATGGATGCACGTGATCAAACAGGATGCTTACGTACGTGTCACCTATCAGAGTCGTATATAGACATATATAATTTCAACAGCACACTACCCACGCCATTACACAGACTCCACCAGCTTGAACAGTCCCTTGCTGAAATGCAGGGTCCATTGTCTCCATACTCATACACGTCCGCTCGATACAATTTGAAACGAGACTCATCCGGCCAGACAACATGTAGTCATCAACATTCCAATGCCATTGTCGACGGGCATAGGCGGGGCGTAAAGTTTTGTGTCGTGCAGTTATCAAGCATCAAGGATACACGAGTGGGCCTTCGGCTTCGAATACCCATACCGATGATGTTTCGTTGATTGATGGCCCAGTATTGAAATCTGCAGCTATTTGCAGAACGATTGCACTTCTGTCACGTTGAACGATTCTCTTCAGTCTTCGTTAGTCCTATTCTTGCAGGATCTTTTTCTGGCCGCAGCGATGTCGGTGATTTGAAATTTTACCGGATTCCTGATATTCACGGTACACTCGTGAAATGGTCTTAGGGGAAAATCCTCGCTTCATCGATACCTCGGAGATGCTGTGTCCCGTCGCTCGTACGCCGATTCTAACACCACGTTTAAACTCACTTAAATCTTAATAACCGGCTATTGTAGCAGTAGTAACCAATCTAACAACTTTAACAGACGATTGTTGCCTTATGTAAGCGTTTCCGACAGCAGCGCCGTATTCTGGCTGTTTACATATCTCTGTATTGGAATACAACTGTGTGTGTGTGAAATCTCATGGGACTTGACTGCTAAGGTCATCAGTCCCTAAGCTTACACACTACTTAACCTAAATTATCCTAAGGACAAACACATACACCCATGCCCGATGGAGGACTCGAACCTCCGCCGGGACCAGCCCCACAGTTCATGAGTGATGCGCCCAAGACCGCTCGGCTAATCCCGCGCGGCTGTATTGGAATAAGTCTGTCTATATTGGTTTCTGCGTCAGTTGAGTGTATAATACGTATGAGAATGTTGTACGAATAGTTATCCAAGGAAAGTAGAAGTTGTTATATGTCATTTCCATCCAGCTAGAATCGGTCAGTCAGAAGAAAAAGTGTTTTTTCGCCACATACTAGGAAATGGTCAAAGAAAATTAAAATAATAGGAAGAAGGAAATAGTGTTAAATCTCCAATGAATCAAATAAATTAAACACAGCCTGATGCCACAACATTTGATTTACTTATTTTAGTAATTAATTATTATAGTAGATGCTAAACTATTTATTGTACTAATTTATCATTATAGTAAAACCTCAAATTTTACTACTTATGATATGATTTCGATACACACTTGGATCTTGAAAGAAACGGTTAAAATGACTGACAATTGCTACCATTATATGTAAATGCAATTAAAACTGAAATATTCTATACTGAATAATATACACAATAGTAACACAATGTTTCCACAGTGATGAAACAAGTCTGGCCAGCATGAACAATCCCAAAACTAGAAACGCATTTACTGTAGCATATGTTCATTGTATCTGAAAATCGCACTTAAGACTATTGTTATTTAGGTAAGCATCATAACGGTATGGTTATAAACCGAATCAACGAATTTAACATGAGACTGGACTCATGTTAATTAAATAATTTATTGTTTATTACTTTTAATAATAATACTCATTGGTTCAATAACAGAAGTACACCTTGAGGAATTTATTCAATTAACGTCTCAGCATCAGTTATAAAATTTAATATTCATCCTAAAATCGACTGACTACATTCAGTCTTAACCTGTGAGTTCATAATGTATTACAACTTTGGTTTCAATGTCCTGGAAACATTGAAATACGATCCATACGTGAGCAAAATGCAACCTTTCTAACTTTACCTTGTATGCTATAGTGACCAGAGACATTCTCGCTGTGCAACAGAATAAGAAAAGGGGGATATGACATGAGCTAAACTGAAATAAATTAAACCACAGGGTACACAATAAACCTTATATAGTTACTCCATACCTGTGTTAGTAGTGTATCTACAGCAAATCCAGCGCACTTCACACTTCAAAGAAATGCAAGTGAGGTAAAATTGCTGTAGCTATGAAGCCCCTATATCTAATACGTGAGAAGCCACACGCTCCTTATCTCCCTGACACACCACGCTACTCTCAAACCTCTCTCCCCTCCCCTCTCCCTGACACGCCACGCTACTCTCAAACCTCTCTCCCCTCCCCTCTCCCTGACACGCCACACTACTCTCAAACCTCTCTCCCCTTCCCTCTCCCTGACACGCCACACTACTCTCAAACCTCTCTCCCCTCCCCTCTCCCTGACACGCCACGCTACTCTCAAACCTCTCTCCCCTCCCCTCTCCCTGACACGCTATGCTATACTCAAACCTCTCTCCCCTCCTCTCTCCCCTTCACTCAACTGCTCCAGTCACATCCCAACTCTTCACAGTTCATTGAAATTTAACAGAAAATCACAATGTAGCCCCTGTGCTCAGAAATATACCAAACATCTGACTTTTAGTGTAATGTTCAAAAGTCTTTATCGAAAAATTACGTAAATGGTGTATCTTGCAGTATGCCCATATCTAAAACACGCCAACAACAACACACACACACACACACACACACACACACACACACACACACACATTCTTCAAATTGATGTTTAAAACATCGCTGTGGACTCTCACAGGAAGTGGCCCAATGCTACTTTCATACTTAACAAAATGTGGTTAAAAAGTAGTATGATAAAAAGTCAGTTGACGTTTTAAATTAGGCCTAAATCAGGCAATGCATCAAACCTAACTTAACCAAGCTTATAACTACATAGAACTCATGTTGCCTAAATAGTACGTTCAAGAGGCAAGCACACAAACAAGTAGCTAATGTGAATTACTGCCAGATTTCAGAATAATGTAATTACAAGAGGCTACCAATAGTTTTCGACTGAGAGTTTTGCTGCACTGTATATGCGTCATAGTGGGGGACCGTTCAGCATAAAATTAAACCACTGGTGAGGAATGGTGGCCAAGGTTCCGTGCTGATCGCAGTTCGACACAACCGCCGGTCGATCTGGGTGGCCAGGCACTTCGTTTACATTCATAAAAGGTTCGCTGTCATCGCACAATTCAGCATCAACCACAAGTAACGTATAATTACCGCCAAATATTGGCGTGGATAACTGGTGATGCACAACGGAATGTGTTTTGATGCCAACTTCTCGGGATGTGATTTTTTTTCCTCTCTCGATGAGATGAGAGCAGTACTGAGGCGTTTTTATCAAATTCTTAACCTGACGAGAAAAATTCAGCGATGCACTGGTGTAGTGCATTTAGGGGCAGGGGTGGGGGTGGGGGAGGGACCATTTTAATACAGCACGACGGCAAGCCTTCCTCATACTGAAAATTTTGTCGTATATTCGTGAAACTGTTCTCATCCCCACGAGTCAACTAGCGCAAGAAATTTGTTTTCCTGCACGAAATTTGAACGAAATCGGTGGTGACGAGTAGGTTCGTCCTCTTCTGAATAGGATCGAGCAGTGAACAACCCAGCTACGGCTACAGTATGATGCTGATACTTTAACTGTTATCATGAGCGAAGCCTCTGTCTCTCGTCTATGAAAATATCCTTCTCATGTTAGTCTCTTACAAGAAATAGATTTATCCACAACATTTTTTTCTAGATCATCATGCTCGATGAGCAGTTATAAGTCAGTACGCTTTCATCAAATCTGACAGAGCGCAGATCACGTCTTAGCTACACGACAGCTGCGTGGTGACTGCGTCTGTCTGTCTACCTTGCTATCTAACTCTCAAATACGATCTTGTTGTTCGAACTAGTTTTCGTTTCCTATAAATCAACACAAATACTCGTTACAAGTTCAGTAGAGGTTGACAGTCAGCTACCTCATTTGCTACTTCCACGATTCAATTATTTTGCGCATTAATTATCGCAGATCTATTGCAGTGATACAATTATGTACCTAGTTATCGATTGCTATCAATACAGTTTGTCTTTAGAATTGTCTGTATGGTGTTTACAAAGATCTCTTTGAGCTCTGGTTTAGCAGTCAAGAGAGGTCCCAGTCATCCCGCTGCGAACTCTGGGTAGCGGTTTTGAGGGAAAAAAAAGGTTCAAATGGCTCTGAGCACTATGGAACTCAACATCTGTGGTCATCAGTCCCCTAGAACGTAGAACTACTTAAACCTAACTAACCTAAAGACATCACACACATCCATGCCCGAGGCAGGATTCTAACCTGAGACGCGGTTCCAGGCTGACGCGCCTTTTGAAGACACTTGTGTTTCCGGCCAGCTTAGTCTATGTTCTTGTTTACCAGTCTGAAGGAGAGATTGTTTATTTGTAGCTAGACGGAGTGGTAAGACAGGGTTTCGCCGTGTTAGCTCGTTCGCAATACGAGGTTGTTAATCAACCACAGAGGTCGAGTTATTATCTTGAGTCGTTTCGCGAAGATTAAGGTACAGTCTAAACATTCACGGTGGTGTCTGATTGTACTATATCGTGTCTCCCTACCACTATCGCGCAACGACGCTCTGAGCGTGTTTTTTAGGGAATTAACTAGTTTGAACTTGGGACCTGTTGCTGGTAAGGAGACGCCAGACCACACATGACATTTAGAATTCAGAAGAGTTCAGTGAGACTAACGATGATATAACCAAATACTAAATGATCTCAGCGTCAGATCCACTGCACTCCCTGTAAAAGAATCTTAATTCTAACTAAATATAGTGGAAAGGGTTCAAGGCTTTCCTATTTTTAGTTAGCTGGTAAAATAACGTCGAAAAAGCAGTTAAGTTTACCATTGGAAATTTATTCTAATCACAAAACATCGTTTATAAATTGCACTATTGATAAAAGGAAATGTTTTAATACAGGATGGTAAAAACCAACTGCGTTCAACAAAAATGTGAACGAATATTCCCTGAATGGGTTTCCAAGTTCTACAATCGATCGAAGGATGACCTATGCCATATCACATCTATAATCTAGGTTTAATTTAAGTTTCACAAAAGAGAAAACTATCAGAATGGTCTACAGTGACCCTCAGTTATCTTTAATTACTTATCTAACTCGTAAATTACAGTGGCTGATGGGGCTTCTCAATAACTATATAAAAGAAAAATCATCGCGTTACAGATCTTTTCTTCAAGTGGCAAATGTGTACACCATGAGTTTTAATTAACGATCGACACTAGTATTACGCAAAAACGGGATATAACAGATGAGACTTCTGCAGTTCTGATTGGAGCCTTATGCGCTCAAAAATGCGGCATCGAGTGCGTTCATTACCTTGTCTCGGTGGTTAGGCAGCGTCAGGGCGGCAGCGGCCGGCGCAGCAGCCATCCAGCTCGCCGTCTCGGAACCAACTCTCTAACTTCTCCTTACTACAATTTACCGAAGTTAGTTAAAAAAAAACTATCTGGCTATGTTTTCATCTGACCAATCAGGGTCTCAATGTTAACCTTAAGCTCCGCCTACAAAAATTCTGTCTATCCAATGAGTAGGGTTATACTTTTCGTGGTGGGGCAATGTTTTTAAAGTTTGCAACGTAACAGAGACGCTAAAAAGTCTCACGCTAAAACCTGCAGCTGGTGTGGTCCTTTTAGCGTTATCGTGAGATTTATACTGTTCTTCTGGAGGTCTCTAGCTTTTAACATGGGATGGGGGTGATCCTTGACGTACCTGAGGCGCGAAAAAGCCTCACGCTAAAACGTGCGGGTTGTATAGTCGTACAGGTAGGCTCGCGGCGTGGGTGCCCAGCCCCTCCCTTATCTAGCTTAACACGGTTCTGCTCTCGGCTTCTGTCCTCGTTTCTCCCCTCGGAACTGCGTCTGCCTCACGGTGGGAAGGTACGACATGCATTTAGGCATTCTTGTGTTAGTCTGTGGTATTCCATTTGCTCACTCGTTACTCGTATTACTTTGGTTAATTTAATGTCACGATTTATTCGGAGCTATGTGACATACTACTGGATTTGCTTATCATGTCAGGGTTTTCATGTAAGGTGTTGGATTTGCCTGACACCTTACAACACGATTTTATTGAAAACTTTCATCGGCTAGCAGTGTGTCGTCGATGTAGAGATCTGATCTTTGTGCCTTAGTCAGGCGAGTAGATTTCGATGTAAAATGTAGTATATGTTTGTTAATATACTGAGGTGACGAAAGTCATGGGGTAGCGATATGTACATACGCAGATGGCGGTAATATAGCGTACACAAGGTAAAAAAAGGACAATGCATTGGTGGAGCTATCATTTGTACTCAGGTGATTCATGTGAAAAGGTTTCCGATGTTATTAATCGTTAGCGAGTTCAATAGTCCGACAGCCACGTTGACAAGGGTGTACCGAGAACGCCAGATTTCAGGCACTACCTCCAACAACGGACAAAGCAGTGGCCGACGGACTTCACTAAACGACCGAGAGCAGCGGCGTTTGCGTAGAGATGTCAATGCTAACACAGACGCAGTACTTCGTGATACAGCCGCAGAAATCAATGTGCGGCGTATGACGGACGTATCTGTTAGGATAATCATCTACATCTACATGACTACTCTGCAGTTCACATTTAAGTGCTTGGCAGAGGGTTCATCGAACCACAATCATACAATCTCTCTACCATTCCACTCCCGAACAGCGCGCGGGAAAAACGAACAACTCAACCTTTCTGTTCGAGCTCTGATTTCTCGTATTTAATTTTGATGATCATTCCTACCTATGTAGGTTGGGCTCAACAAAATATTTTCGCATTCGGAAGAGAAAGTTGGTGACTGAAATTTCGTAAATAGATCTCGCCGCGACGAAAAACGTCTTTGCTTTAATGACTTCCATCCCAACTCGCGTATCATATCTGCCACACTCTCTCCCGTATTACGTGATAATACAAAACGAGCTGCCCTTTTTTGCACCCTTTCGATGTCCTACGTAAATCCCACCTGGTAAGGATCCCACACCGCGCAGAAATATTCTAACAGAGGACGAACGAGTGTAGTGTAAGCTGTCTCTTTAGTGGACTTGTTGCATCTTGTAAGTGTCCTGCCAATGAAACGCAACGTTTGGGTCGCCTTTCCCACAATGTTATCCATGTGGTCTTTCCAACTGAAGTTGTTCGTAATTTTAACAACCAGGTACTTAATTGAATTGACAGCCTTGAGAAATGTACTATTTATCGACTAATCGAATTCCAACGGATTTCTTTTGGAACTCATGTGGATCACCTTACACTTTTCGTTATTTAGCGTCAACTGCCACCTGCCACACCATACAGCAATATTTTCTAAATCGCTTTGCAACTGATACTGGTCTTCGGATGACCTTACTAGACGGCAAATTACAGCGAACAACCTAACAGAACTGCTCAGATTGTCACCCCGGTCATTTATATAGATCAGGAACAGCAGAGGTCCCAGGACGCTTCCCTGGGGAACACCTGATATCACTTCAGTTTTACTCGATGATTTGCCGTCTATTACTACGAACTGCGACCTTCCCGACAGGAAATCACGAATCCAGTCGCACAACTGAGACGATACCCCATAGGCCCGCAGTTTCATTAGAAGTCGCTTGAGAGGAACGGTGTCAAAAGCTTTCCAGAAATCTAGAAATACGGAATGAACTTGAGATCCCCTGTCGATAGCGGCCAGTACTTCGTGTGAAGAAAGAGCTAGCTGCGTTGCACAAGAGCGATATTTTCTGAAACCATGTTGATTACGTATCAATAGATCGTTCCCTTCGAGGTGATTCATAATGTTTGAATACAGTATATGCTCCAAAATCCTACTGCAAACCGACGTCAATGATATAGGTCTGTAGTTAGATGGATTACTCCTACTACCCTTCTTAAACACTGGTGCGACCTGCGCAATTTTCCAATCTGTAGGTACAGATCTATCGGTGAGCGAGCGGTTATATATGAGTGCTAAGTAGGGAGCTATTGTATCTGCGTAATCTGAAAGGAACCTAATCAGTATACAATCTGGACCTGAAGACTTGCCCGTATCAAGCAATTTGAGTTGCTTCGCAACCCCTAAGGTATCTACTTCTAAGAAACTCATGCTAGCAGCTATTCGTGTTTCAAATTCTGGAATATTCCATTCGTCTTCCTTGGTGAAGGAATTTCGGAAAACTGCGTCCAATAACTCCGCTTTAGCGGCACAGTCGTCGGTAACAGTACCATCGGCACTGCGCAGCGAAGGTATTGACTGCGTCTTGCCGCTTGTGTACTTTACATACGACCAGAATTTCTTCGGATTTTCTGCCAAATTTCGAGACAATGTTTCGTTGTGGAACCTATTAAAGGCATCTCGCATTGAAGTCCATGCCAAATTACGTGAGTCTGTAAATTTTAGCCAATCTTCGGGATTTCGCGTTCTTCTGAACTTCGCATTCTTTTTTCGTTGCCTCTGCAACAGCGTTCGGATCTGTTCTGTATACCACGGGGGATCCGTTCCATCTCTTACCAATTTATGAGGTATGAATCTCTCAATTCCTGTTGCTACTATACCTTTGAATTTGAGCCACATCTCGTCTACATTTGCATAGTCAATTCGGAAGGAATGGAGATTGTCTCTTAGGAAGGCTTCTAGTGACACTTTATCGGCTTTTTTAAATAAAATTATTTTGCGTTTGTTTCTGGTGGATTTGGAAGAAACGGTATTGAGCCTAGCTACAACGACCTTGTGATCACTAATCCCTGTATCAGTCATGATGCTCTCTATCAGCTCTGGATTGTTTGTGGCTAAGGGGTCAAGTATGTTTTCTTAACCATTTACAATTCGCGTGGGTTCGTGGACTAACTGCTCGAAATAATTTTCGGAGAAAGCATGTAGGACAATCTCGAAAGATGTTTTCTGCCTACCAACTGTTATGAACAAGTATTTTTGCCAACATATCGAGAGAAGGTTGAAGTCCCCACCAACTATAACCGTATGAGTGGGGTATTTATTTGTTACGAGACTCAAATTTTCTGTGAGCTGTTCCGCAACTATATCATCGGAGTCTGGGGGTCGGTAGAAGGAGCCAATTATTACCTTAGTTCGGCTGTTAAGTACAACCTCCACCCATACAAATTCGCACGGATTAATGATTTCTGTGAATTTGCAAGAGACAGTGTCCTAGAATTTTTTATAAAATTCTACAGGTAAACAGTCGTGGGTAGGTGTTATCTTCGAAGCAGTCACAAATGTTATTTTTAGTAGTTACTCATTTTCGAAGCCTGTACGAGATCTGAATTTTCTTTTGCTGATACTCTCTCGTATGTTCTCTGAAGCACTTTTTCAGTACGTCGCCCATCACTATGCAGTTCAAAGAAGTGATGCACCCCATAGTCTGAGACGTCGGCCTGTGCAAGGCTGTCTTCTCACACTTTTATTCCTTTTGGTATAGTGACTTTCATACGTCTTGCCTTTGCCTTTCGCACTTAACTGCATGAGTGTTCAGTGGTAGCAATGAACTTTCACTACAGCCAAGTTCTGATACTGGGGAAACCTGTAATTACTTTAATTTGCAAGACCTTCTGTATCTTGATGCCTTCGGTTTGTGGGAAACTCTATAACTCGGAGGAACAAAGGGTATTTCCCACGAGCCAGGTACGCTAACGCCAACTCACAAACAGAGTCTACCGCTCCGGCAGGAGTAGGCACGATTCGGCCCTTCCAGGCTAATCCGGAGCTCGGGCAGGACAAAAGCGCCTCACTGAACAGGTATAATGAGCTCCAAGTTCAGACAGTATGGGACAGAAGGCTTAGGAATACCGAGAGGTGGAAGCCTCTTGAGCTCCTAATCTGCCCCAGGGCTCTGAGCGAACGCTGAAACTACCGTTTCATCCTGTTGCCAGGCAGCACTCCAGTTCTAATATACTGCCACAACTGCGCCTGAAAAAATTTTTGCTTCAGTTTTCCATGGAAAGCAGTGTCCGAAAAATACCTGATTTACAAGAAATCACAGAATACTTGCCGTGCTGTGGTTTCGGGCGTTTCCCATGCGCAAAAGCGCGTTTATGATTGGCTTTCTGGAATCTGCACTGGTAAGCCGAAACATTATGACCACTGCGCACCGCGACGTTGGATGCCGACTGGTGGCATTTCGGGCACGTTACGGGGTAAGGAAAGTACGTAAGCGGGGCAAACACGGACGGGGATCACCCTAGTGAACATAGGGGCTGCAAATGGGAAACTCCATTGAGATAAGCGACTTTGGCAAAGGGCAGATTATTATTACAAAGAGCACCTTGAAAACGGCGAATCTGGTCGAATGTTCACGTGCTACTGTCGTGAGCACCTACGAAAAGAGCTAGAAAGACAGTGAATGTACCACTTGCGCTAAATGGTTGGACGTCCACGACTCTCCACAGAACGGCGATTCGGAGGCTTGTGTGCTCTGTAAAGTAGGGCCTGTGGTGATCTGTGGCATCTCTGCCAAAAGAGCACAGCGCTGGTGCAGGCACAAGTGTTTGGGAGCACACAGTTCATCATATATTGCTGAACATAGCGCTCTGCAGCAGACCACCCCTCACTGTTCACATGTTGACTCAAAGACATTGTCCGTTACGATTACAGTGGCCTCGGGATCATCGAGATTGAACCGTCGAACAGTGGAAACGTGTCGGCTCTTTGGATGAATCACATTTTTACTACACTAGGCCGATCGATGGTCGTCTCCACAAACGCTGTCATCGAGGTGACCGCTAGTTCGAAATGTGCAGCGCCCCACGGACGCAGGCTTGTGGGAGCAGTGTTATGCTATGGGAGACACTCTCTTGCGTTTGCAAGAGACCTGTGGTAGCAATCTAAGACAAACCGACAGTTCTGAACCTCCTGCATCCCTTCATGCTTGATGTCTTCCCCGAAGCCGATGTCATTATTCAGCAGTATAATTGTCCATGTCTCGTAACCAGTGCTACAGTGGTTTGGGGGGGGGGGGCGTTATAGCGAATACACTTTTGATGTCTCGGCGACCAAATGCGCCTAATTCAAATCCAGTGGAACTCAGTTCCATCGCCATCGGGCTCCAACAACGACTACGTAAATCAGCGTCCCGTTATTTAGCCGAATTACTGACCTGTGCGTAGACATCTAATGCCATGTGCCTCCAAAAAACTACCACACAGAATCAGTTATGTTTTTCGTTACAAGGACGGACAAACAAGCTATTGAGCAGGTCGTCATAATGTTTCGGCTCATCAGTGTAAATTCTTGGTGGGAGACAGCGGTCTCGAGTCCAGTCCCCTCATTGGAGGGACAGTTAGGCCTTTTCGGCGACTGGCCGAATAAAGTGCGCCGAGTGGACACACTGTAAAGTCTGAAAGGAAATGAGGAGTTTTTCTGAAGGGAGACCCATGGAGACTTGCTCTGGGCGCTACTCTCAGGGTTGCCACGACTTTGATAAGCAGAATTGTACTTCCGCCTTTCGCCGAGTTGCCGGAGTTAGATTTAGGAGTTCTCAGGGCATAAAAAAGTTTTTCGCGATCGCGTCTGAGAAGATGGCTGCGCCCCGCAGCCATAGCCGCAGCAACCTGCCATAGCGGTCGCCGCAGTACAACGTATGGCGACATCACACAGATTCAGTGCAGACGCTGTAAGCAATGCGAACAATAAACGGGAGGAATTTCAGCTATTAATGGAGAGGGGGTTTCATTTCTGTGCTTTAGATACCGCTAACTATCAGTGAACATGCGTTTGACGCAACTGTTTGCATACATTTTTCTTTCCCTTTCATGATACCTTTGGGGGAAACCTTTAATCACGCATCACCCGTATATCGCCTTTGAAATCATGAATAATTTCCTTGAGATCATGTTGCTACAATTATTTCCTTCTCATTTTCATAGTGATGTGTACTCAGTTCACGTTCTGATCTTTCTTTAATACACACATCAAAAAAAGTGTGGCATCACCTCAGTTCCGAGATTTCCGGACACTGTACGGAAAATTGGAATAGAGGTCAACATAAACATCATTTCCGCCCTTTCTATTGGTCATGAAAACCACACCTTGGCTGTTGTACCACCATACAGAGAGACCTTCAGAGATGGTGGTCCAGACTGCTGTACACACTGTTACCAGTAACACGTCCTCTTTTATTGGTGCATGCCTGTATTCTTCGTGGCACACTATCTGCAAGTTCATCAAGGCACTGTCGGTACAGACTCTACCACTCCTCAAGGGCGATTCGGCGTAGATCTCTCGGAGTGGTTGATGGGTCACGTCGTAAATAAACAGCCATTTTCAATCTCTCCCAGGCATATTTGATGGGGTTCATGCCTGAAGAACATGCTGTCTGAAGAACATGATGTTGTTATCCTGAAGGAAGCCATTTACAAGATGTGCAAGATGGGGGCGTGAATTGCCGTCCATGAAGACGAGTGCTTCGCCAATATGCTGCCAATAAGCTTGCACTATCGCTCGGACGATGGTATTAACGTATCGTACAGCCGTTACGGCGACTTCCATGACCACCAGCGGCGCACGTCAGCCTCGCTTAATGCCACCCCAAAACAGCAGTGAACCTGCACCTTGCTGCACTTGCTGAACAGTGCGTCTAAGGCGTTCAGCCTGACCTGGTTGCCTTCAAACACGTCTCCGACGATTGTCTGGTTGAAAGCATATGGGACTATCATTGATGAAGAGAACGTGATGCCAATCCTGAGCGATCCATTTGTAAGTAGGCTGTTTAGGTTTCTATGTTAGTGATGTCACCTAGCGCTCTGTATGAAAATCACTGGCTATGCTGTGTCAAGTCTGTGGTTGGTTGCATTCTTGTTCGCCATTGTAGTGAAGGGCATTTCGATGTTAACAGAGCGTAGCGTTGCGCAGTTGGAGGTGAGCCGCCAGGAGTGGTGGATGTGGGGACAGAGATGGCGGAGTTTTGAGAGCAGATGATCTGGACGTGTGTCCATCAGAGACAGTAAATTTGTAAGACTGGATGTCATGAACTGCTGTATATTATGACTTTTGAACACTCTTTAGGTAAGTACATTGTTTGTTCTCTATCGAAATCTTTCATTTGCTAACTATGCCTATCAGTAGTTAGTGCCTTCAGTAGTTAGAATCTTTTATTTAGCTGGCAGTATTGGCGCTCGCTGTATTGCAGTAGTTCGAGTAAAGAAGATTTTTGTGAGGTAAGTGATTTGTGAAGCGTATAGGTTAATGTTAGTCAGGGCCATTCATTCGTAGGGATTATTAAAAGCCAGATTGCGTTGCGCTAAAAATATTGTGTGTCACTTTAGTGAATGTCTGAGTACGTTCAGTTTTGCTCAGCTGTTTGAAAATCAAATAATGTAAGAGGTTTATCAGCACAATAATTCATTTAGTTTTCTAAGGGGACGTTTCATATGTCGACCCTTAGCCGAGGATACCTAACTGGAATCTTCTGATTTTTTCTTGAAGTTTGTGTAATTAGTGTAGCTATAGTTTATTGCTAGCGCGTAATTGTAGAGAGAATTTCCTTTGTAGTTGAAGTTTTTCATTGTTGTACAGTAAAACAGTTGTGGCATGCATATAGATTTGCAAAAAGTATTTCGCAGCTGCACTAGCAATTAAGGAGATATTATTTTCAATGCTATGTTAATGTGTTTTCTTATTTTGCTCTTCAAATTATGCTTTTCTGTGTTATCGTGTGCAATTTTGTGACAAAAATGGTGTGTGGAAAACGTAACACCAGGCTCCAAAGTAAATTGAGGAATGACAGTGAAGACGCAAGCAGTGTGTTAGCGCCAACGTGTAATGAATTAACTAATGTTCAAAGTAGTAATTTGGTAATTGTGCATAAGGAAATGGAGCGGGCTGCAAATAATGGTGTAAACAGTGAAACAATTAGTGGACAGGGAAGAGTTATCGATCGATCAGTCGGCAACAGCTCGCGTCAGGAATCCGAAATGACAGGACACAATCTTGCAAATACTATAGATTCAGATTTTGCGTCCTCACCGTTTTCTCAAATAAGTCAAGACACATTTTCTGCTTTTCAAAATGCGAATGTTGCCGGTTCAAATGCACTGCTGAATAACACCGAGGAACATGTTTCCGACACCAGTGCATTGTTACTACAATTAATGCAACAAATGGGACAAAGGCTACAAAAGTTAAACACAATGCTTGAACAAAATCAGAAACAAATGGGACAAAATCTTCAAAAGTTAGACACAATGGAACAAAATAAAGGACAAATACAGCAGAAGTTAGACACGATGGAACAAAATCATAGACAAACACAGCAACAGCTTCAAAAGTTAGACTCAGTGGAACAAACGCTTGAACAAACACGTGAAGGTTTAACTGTTGAGTTACTTAAAATCGAATTGAAATGTCAAAAAGTCTGTAATGACGTAAAAACACAAATTTGTGAGCATTTTCAACCAATTTTTTCGCGTCATGAAAATGCATTACAGAATCACGAAGCAGCCATAAAAGAACTGCAAACTATTGTTCATGGAAATCACGACACCTTGCAAGCTAAAATTGACTCAGTTGCATTTACCGATTCAGTTACGCAACTTGCAAAAACTCAGGAAAACTTAAATGAGACACTAGATACGATTTCAACACAAATGGACACTCTGAAACTTGGTTCACAGAAACACACTGAGGAAATATGTTCACTATTGGAGAAAGTAGTCGAACTTTCGAATCAGTTCACCAACTTATCCACAAAGGTTGATGACGATATGAAAGAAACAAGACCTGTTGTAAGTAGGCTGTTTACATTTTCTTCTTGGTAACGCCACGTAGCGCTCTGTATGAAAAATCACTGGCTGTGCTGTGCGCAGTCTGTGGCTAGTTTGCATTGTTGTCTGCCATTGTAGTGTAGGGCAGTGGCAGCTGGATGCTAACGGCGTGTAGCGTTGCGCAGTTGGAGGTGAGCCGCCAGCAGTGGTGGACGTGGGGAGAGAGATGGAGGAGTTTTGAAATTTGTAAGAATTGGTGTCATGAACTGATATATATATTACGACTATTAAGGTAAATACATTGTTTGTTCTCTATTAAAATCTTTCATTTGCTAACTATGCCTTTCAGTAGTTAGCGCCTTCAGTAGTTTTAATCTTTTATTTAGCTGGCAGTATTGGCGCTCGCTGTATTGCAGTAGCTTGAGTAACGAAGATTTTTGTGAGATAAGTGATTTGTGAAACGTATAAGTTAATGTTAGTCAGGGCCATTCTTTCGTAGGGATTTTTGAAAGTCAGATTGTGTTGCGCTAAAAATATTGTGTGTCAGTCTTGTATAATTGTTCAAAGGGGACGTTTCATATAGACCAGTCGTGTATAAATTTTTCAAAGGGGACGTTTCATATGGCGACCCTGCCAGGATAACTCACTGGAATCTTCTGATTTTTTCTTGTAGTTTGTGTTTATTGCTAGCACGTAATCATAGAGAGAATTTCCTTTGTAGTTGCAGTCTTTCATTGTTGTACAGTAAAACAGTTGTGGCACGCATATACCAAGTATTTCGCAGCTTCGCTTGCAATTAACTAGATATTATTTTCAGTGCTATGTTAATGTGTTCTCTTATTTTTGCTCTTCAAATTGTGCTTTTCTGTGTTATCGTGTGAAATATTGTGACAATAATGGTGTGTGGAAAACGTAACACTAGGCTCCAAAGTAAACTGAGAAATGACAGTGAAGACGAAAGCAATGTGTTAGCGCCACCATGTAATGAATTCACAAATGTTCAAAGTAGTAATTTGGTAATAGTGCATAGGGAAATGGAGCGGGCTGCAAATAATGGTGTAGGAAGTGAAACAGTTAGTGAACAGGGAAGCATTATCGATCGATAGGTCGGCAACAGCTCGTGTCAGGAATCCGATATGACAGGACACAATCTTGCAAATACTGTACATTCAGGTTTTGAGTCCTCACCGTTTTCTCAAATAAGTCGAGATACATTTTATGCTTGTCAAACTGTGAATGTTGCCGGTGCAAATGCACTGCCGAAAAGCATAGAGGATCAGATTCCAGACACTAATACATTATTATTGCAATTAATGCAACAAATGAAACAAAACCAGAGACAAACACAGCAACAGTTAGACACAATGGAACATAATCTTCAAAAGTTAGACACAATGGAACAAAATCAGAGACAAACACAGCAAAAGTTAGACGCAATGGAGCAAAAGCTTCAAAAGTTAGACTCAGTGGAACATACACTTGAACAAACACGTGAAGATTTAACTACTGAATTACATAAAATCGAATCGAAATGTCAAAAAGTCTGTAATGACGTAAAAACACAAATTTGTGAGTATTTCCAACCAATTTTTTCGCGGCATGAAAATGCATTACAGAATCACGAAGCAGCCATAAAAGAACTGCAAACAATTGTTCATGAAAATCATGAGACGTTGCAAGCTAAAATTGACTCAGTTGCATCTACCGATTCGGTTACGCAACTTGCAAAAACTCAAGAAAACTTAAAGGACACAGTAGATACTCTGAAAATTGGTTCAGAAAGACACATGGAGGACATTAGTTCATTATCAGAGAAAGTAGTTGAACTTTCGGATCAGCTAAATAATTTATCTACGAAGGTAGATGATAATCTGAATGACACAAAACCGGTAGTCTTTAATGACACAGAAGAGTTCGAACAAATTAGGAAATTCAAACAAAATCAGAATCAAATTAATACGCAACACCAAAGAGAAATCCGGGAAGTACAAGATCAGTTGACACAGGTAATACAAGAATTACGTATTTCAGAGGACACTCGCACTCCAATACGAGAAGAGGGACATAAAAATACGGAACTGCCACAAAATAACAACACAGGGCACTTTGGAGATTATGAAAGAAATTGGCAAAGTACACCGAATTTTGAGATGGAACCGCCGAAACGACGTAACAATGACCGATATGCGACCCGCCGACACGATGATTTTGACTATAAGCTGTTCATTACTACACGTAAATTCAAAACATTTAAGAATTCCGGCAACGACATTCATCCACAAGCGTGGCTCCATCAATTCTCTCATTGTTTTCCTCCCAACTGGTCACTAGAGCACAGATTAGAATTTATGTGTGGCTACTTAGAGAATGAACCAGCTGTAAGAATGCGATCGATCATTCACGATTGCCACAGTGAAGGAGAATTTTACCATGCCTTCCGCTCAGCATATTGGTCCCAAGCCACACAAGACCGAGTAAAACATGGCATCATGATGATGAAACATTTCGAACAATTTGAATTTTCCAGTCTTGTGAAATATTTTGAAGACATGTTACATAAGAATAAATATCTTTCAAACCCATACAGCCCCACAGAACTCATCCACATTTGCTTAATGAAATTGCCTGAACATTTACGACATATTTGCGTAGTAATGAACATGACAGAGACAATAATAGAAACAGACAATATGGAAACCAGAACTATTATTATTATCACGGGAGACAGAATAACTTCAGAAGCAACGGTCCAGCGCGCAATTACGATTCAGGAAGTAATTCTCCACCACGTGGCCGACAAGAAAGAAACTATGGAATCTACCGACAAAATGACAGACCTGATTCCTACAGGACAGGGCCCTCTCGGCAAGGTGAATTTGTAAAAGTTAGGTCTCCTAATCCCAGTAACGGCGCGCGCCAACAAAGAGACAGACAATGACTCGCACCGCAGGCAGCCACGTGCGCCGGCTGGCTTAGCGAAAAATAACATAGACGCTAACCTTGAGAAAAGTTCCAGTATTCTTTACCGACGTACACCACATGATAATTGCGTCGAAGTTGAAACTCTGCGTACTAGGAAGAGTAAAGGTTTACACCACATTTCACATGTAAAACCGTTTATTGAAAGATAATCTGCTTTTTAACTTTGTCTTTGCCATAAAACATTTCACTTCACATTTCTAGTATGCTTTGTCACACTGAGAAACTGTTAACATGCAACAATGTTTGAAGTTTACTATCCAGTCTAGAACCTACGGAACATATTTAGACAGTATTTACGAGTCCATTGTTATAGTGAACAGACATCACTGTGTTATTGCGTGTGTACATTCTTGCTTGTTAGTTGCACGATTACGTAACGACTATAAGGCTCACATACTTAGAACATTTACCAGTATTGCTAATGGGATTTTAATGCAACATTTTGTTTTACTTGAAAATAGATTCTGGATTTAGAGTACTTTCTGTGAGATACCAGATGATACAGTGGTTAGTTTATGTGACAGCTACACGATTTTATCACGACGCTACTAATGAGTGACAATTTACAATGTTGCTTTTGCAGTTTATCTGTTTTATATCTGCACAGTTTTTCTGAATTTTTCTGGAAAGTAAAACATGTTTTAGTAGTAACGTCTGTGGTATAGCTACAATGAGACAGCCTTTTCTGTAGCACAACAATACGTACAGTACAGTACTTACTTCATCACGGCAATAAGCGTAATAACTAAGATATCTATACGCAAAGCATTTCAATTTCGTTTATCATGAGGTAAGTACATTGACTTCTGCAGAACTTAGCTTTCGGAGGACAACAACTAAGACACTTCCACAGAGATTGTCTTGCAGCAAGACGCACATTTAGCGCTACAGGACACGCATTAAACTATTTATTTTTCAACATATTTGAATTACAAAGAAAGTTTTCCGTGATACATTTCATTCCATTGCTGTAATCTGTAACACCTGAGGATATAATTACATTATCCTCAGGGGGGTACACGCCTACTTTGTGTACCATGTGTGTGGCAAGCACAAGGAGCCCTAGCTAATATGGTATTTGCTTATACAACTTTACATATTGGTACCATATTTCTCTAACACATAAATTACACAGCTATCTGATCATTTAAATGAGAGACAAACATTTTTTTTATTACGTCAGTGACACATGTTTACGTAATTACACAGTTGGATAACTTCACACTTATGAAATTATATTAGTCTGTACTTTGTGAACTGTACATATTTTTTCAGAACCATTGTGATACTATGAGAGCTTTGAATGATGTATTTGGTATGGGATCACGATTTTTAAAGTACATTTGAGGCAGATGACACTTTTGACATGAGCAGAGAATTTTATTTTAGGTTTTTGAAATTATTGGAGGAAGCTACGGAGATTTTGAGAATTTGACTGAGGTGTTATGATATTATTACGACGACGATGTGAATTATGCTGCTGAGGTATGTTTAAGCTGATGCTATATGAGTTATTCGGTTATGCTACGTATCTGTTATGATGAAATATTGAAGAATTGTCGACGAATATGTTTTTGTGTAATAAGGTAAAGAAAAATGAGTAGTGGTTAGGGACTCTGGTTTGTGAAAAAGGATGTTGGAAACCGTGAATCGTACTTTAAGAGTTATGAAATGTGTGTAAATGCTTGAATGTATTAATATGCCGACGAATATTTTTTGGACACTGTTATATCAATTGGATTTTGTTTCTACAGATTTGTAACGCAAATTCTTGACCTGTGAATTTTTTTTGTATAAGACTGTCACTGTAGCGGAAACTGGTGTCGTAAATATTTCGGTAAGGAAGTTAAATGACCACCTGCACGTAATGCGTCGTGGGGGCCCAGCTGGGCGACAGCCACCAGGAAACAAGCCATTAGTGTGTGCCTTTCAGAGGCACAAGAAAAAAAAAGGGGGAGGCCAAAATCCTCGCTATTGACATTCCTTTGTAGAAAGCATCGCAAAAACGACACGCTCATTACTTGGAAAAGATACTTATTTACTTCTGCTCACCTGATAATGACAATCGTCTTTCTACGAGAGTTGAGAGAATTTGTACTAACTTATGAAATGTCACATGACTATTGAATGATATTTTTATGCTTTGCCTTTCATAATTGTTTATTTCATTTGATATCTGATTTCCAGCTGAGTTGCAGCATTGGTTTTATAAAATAAAAGTAAATGCATTTGCTAATGTGAAAACTTTCTGTCAACAGATCTATTAAATAATTATTTCATGATCCACATTCTTCGAAAAAGGAGCTCTTGGAATGGAAAGAGCAATAAAAAGCGACTAATAACAGTAACTGTATATATAATTTTCTTTTCAAGTACTTGGTAATTTGTTGTAGCACTAGTTTTTGTGGTACACCACTTTAATTGCATAGACATTAAGATGTGAATAGACATTGTCCTTATCTGCATTGTTGTCTTTAGTGTGCTATTTTTTCTGCTTGTGGGTTTGTCATGTTTAGGTATAAGTTATAGCATTTGCTGCGGCTGTTTGCCATTCATAGTGCTACTGAATGTCACTTTGTATTACTAGGTTAAGCCAATTTTATTACTGATTTATTTTTCTTGTTTGCTGCGCATTGCCTTATATTAGTTGTAATATTGCTGCCATTTTTTGCCAATTTCCATTTTTTTATCATTGCTGTTTGTGTAAATTGTTTTGTACTGCTGCATTGCCTCGTCCCTTAGTTAAGCATCTGAGCTCAGTAGATTTAAGTTAGCTTAAGAGGGGGTAGCCTATATAAGAGAATGAGTTGCGATGAATTTGAAGAAATGCACTGAGAGGTTATATGAGAAAAGTACAGAAAGCAGGTATAGACAGGACTTTTTGGAAATAATGAAGAACGAAGGGAGATCTCCGAGAAGTAAAGAAAGTTTTGTTTGCAAAATACTGTAGTAAAACAAACCCTGTCCTTTCCTTTTGTGTTATCCCACTATGTGTTTGTGTACCCTTGTGTGTTTGTTTTCTTCCTGTCTCTGTGTGCTGTTTCATAGAATTTTTTCTCTTCTAATACTAAGCTACATTCACTATGATGAGGAATACTGTTATCCTCAAATATAATTTGCGTTAATAACATGTTATTTACTTCATAAAGATGTTTACACATTATTTATTCTGTTTTGTTCTAATGCTCATGTGTCAAGTTGATGTTTCAAAAGTTATTCTGATCTTTTATGTATGTACTTATGTCGTAATTTTTGTAACACTGATGTATTTGCTATTTCGATTCTTTTGTAAAGCCTGTACTACTACAAATGTTATCTGCATTGTTATGTTCTTTAATGATATATTTTGTACCTTTGTTATTGTATTCTTATGTTATAAAATTGTAATTGACACCAGTTCATCAAATTAAGTAACTTGTAAGTTACATTTCACTGCACACGTTTCTGTTGGTCATAGTATATGGACAATATGTGAGAAGTAGGGACTGATAGTGTTTGCACGTGTATTAATAATTCAGTAAGGGACTGGATAACAGCATTGCTGGTTGTAAGGATATTTCAAAAACAATTTTTGTGAGTGCACAAGTGGTGGTTATGGACTTGCTATATTATCTGCAAGACTTTTTCAATGGTGATTGTGCGCCTGCACAGTCAAACAGATGGCTGCTGGCCATCTCTACAAGGACTACAGTGGGTCTACACCTTTTATGACCCACCAATACCATTATTTCTACAAGGTCTACAGTGGGTCTGCATCTCTGGTGGCCCACCAATACCGTAATCTCTACCAGGACTACAAGGGGTCTACTCTGTGATGACCTACCTACCAATATTCTTCAAAACTTCGACTGACTCTGGTGTGGGTTTGCTGTGTTGTGGCCCATTACCTGTCTGCATGTCAAGAGTCAGCACTGTCTTTCCGTTGGAAGGACAACACTACTTCTTCAAGACTGCTTAGAAATCCACCACTGCCAAGTGCAATTTCTTTTATTGCTCAGACTTTGAAAAAAAACACTGCAATTTTACTATGATGAACGATCAGGACTGTCTTTATGGACTGTGAGAGAATTTTAGCTTTTGACCAACATTGTATCGATAAACGTGTGCATTTAATTTCTTTGTTATTGTAATTATGAAAAAAAATTTTCAAATCTGTATTGGCCACGGCCCAAAACAATTTGTAATTTTTTTTGTGGGGAGCATGGGGGCTATGTAAGTAGGCTGTTTACATTTTCTTATTGGTAACGCCACGTAGCGCTCTGTATGAAAAATCACTGGCTGTGCTGTGCGCAGTCTGTGGCTAGTTTTCATTGTTGTCTGCAATTGTAGTGTCAGGCAGTGGCAGCTGGATGCTAACAGCGTGTAGCGTTGCGCAGTTGGAGGTGAGCCGCCAGCAGTGGTGGACATGGGGAGAGAGATGGAAGAGTTTTGAAATTTGTAAGAATTGGTGTCATGAACTGATATATATATTATGACTATTAAGGTAAATACATTGTTTGTTCTGTATTAAAATCTTTCATATGCTAACTATGCCTTTCAGTAGTTAGCGCCTTCAGTAGTATGAATCTTTTATTTAGCTGGCAGTAGTGGCGCTCGCTGTATTGCAGTAGCTTGAGTAACGAAGATTTTTGTGAGGTAAGTGATTTGTGAAACGTATAGGTTAATGTTAGTCAGGGCCATTCTTTCGCAGGGATTTTTGAAAGTCAGATTGCGTTGCGCTAAAAATATTGTGTGTCAGTCTTGTATAATTGTTCAAAGGGGACGTTTCATATAGACCAGTCGTGTATAAATTTTTCAAAGGGGACGTTTCACTGTAGCCTTGACTGACTTAGAAGAGTATGAACAAATTAGAAATTCAAACAAAATCAAAATCAAATCAATACACAGTACAAAAGAGAAATCCGGGAAGTGCAAGATCAGTTGACACAAGTAATACAAGAATTACATATTTCAGAAGACACTTGCGCTCCAATACGGGAAGAGAGACATAGAAATACGGAACAGCCACAAAATAATAAGACAGGGCATTTCGGAAATTATGAAAGAAATTGGCAATGTACACCGAATTTTGAGATGGAACCGCCGAAACGACGTAACAATGACGGATATGCGACTCGCCGACATGATGATTTTGACTATCAGCTCTTCATTACTACACGTAAATTCAAAACATTTAAGAATTCCGGCAACAACATTCATCCACAAGCGTGGCTTCATCAATTCTCTCATTGTTTTCCTCCCAACTGGTCACTAGGTCACAGATTAGAATTTATGTGTCGCTACTTAGAGAATGAACCAGCTGTAAGAATGCGATCGGTCATTCACGATTGTCACAGTGAAGGAGAATTTTATCATGCCTTCCTATCAGCATATTGGTCTCAAGCTACATAAGACCGAGTAAAACATAGCATCATAATGATGAAACATTTCGAACAATCAGAATTTTCCAGTCTTGTCAAATATTTCGAAGAAATGTTACATAAGAATCAGCATTTTTCAAACCCATACAGCTCCTCAGAACTCATCCGCATTTGCTTAATCAAATTCCTGAACATTTACGACATATTATTTTGGCAGGACGTTGCAAAGACGACATTGAAGCTTTTCAAGGACTGTTACAAGAATCGGAAATTGACACTGACAATCGCGGGACGCGAAAACAGGAACACAGCAATTACAGGTCACATCCGTCACAAATCAGTGATGAAAGAAATAATAACTGGACAAGACAAGGCTATTCTCACAACGCAAGTCGTGATCAAAACAGACATCACCCGTATGACAACCGTTGGTAGAGTAATAGTTACAGAGAAAGATCGCATATCCATAGTAATGAATATGACAGAGGTAACCATAGAAACAGACAATATGGGAACCAAAACAATTACTATCAAGGGAGACAGAATAAATTCAGACACAACGGTCCACTGTGCAGTTACGATTCGGGGAGAAATTCTCCACAACGTGACCGAAAAGAAAGAAATTATGGAATCTGCCGACATGACGACAGACGATATAATCGTAACGACAGGCCTGAATTGCATCAGAACTGGCGGGATTCAAACACGGCAGGGCCCTCTCGGCAAGGTGAATTTGTAAAAGTTAGGTCTTCTAATCCGAGTAACGACGCACGCCAACAAAGAGATAACAGACAATGACTCGCACCGGCAGGCAGCCACGTGCGCCCGCTGTGCTTGAGAAAAATAACATAGACGCTAACCTTGAGAAAAATTTGAACATTCTTTACCGATGTACCATATACCACATGATAATTCTGTTGAAGCTGGAGCTCTGCATAGTAGGAAGAGGAAAGGTTTACACCACAGTTCACATGTAAAACCGTTCATTGCAAGATAATCTGCTATTGAACTTAGCCTTTGCTATAACATTTTTCACTTTACATTAGTAGTATGCTTTGTCAGAATCTGTTAACATGCAACAATGTTTTAAAGTTAACTATCCAGTCAAGAACCAAGAGAACTTATTTAAACAGAAATTACGAATGCATTGTTATAGTTAACAGACGACGCAGTGTTGTTATTTGTACATTCTTGCTTTTTAGTTGCACGATTACATAACGACTATAAGACTTACATACTTAGAACATATACTGTTAATGAGATTTTAATGCAACATTCGGGTTTACTTGAAAAGACATTCTTTATGTGAAGTACTTTCTGTGAGATTAAAGATGACTTAGCATTTGGTTTCTTTGACAGCTACATGATTATATCACGACGCTACTAATGTGTGACACAATTTACATTGTTGCATTTGTGATGTATCTGTTTTATATCTGCACAGTTTTTCTGTATTATTCTGGAAAGTAAAACATGTTTTAGTAGTAACTTTTGTGATATAGCTACAATGAGACAGCCTTTTCCGTAGCACAACAATACGTTACAGTATAGTACTTTCTTCATCACGGCAATAAATGTGATAACTACGATATCTATACGCATAGCATTTCGCTTTTGTTTATTACGAGGTAAGTACATTGACTTCCAGAGAACTCTGCTTACAGACGACGATAATTACGACACTTGGCACATTTCTACCCTTAAGTAATGACATAGATTATATAACAACAAGATGCACAATTTAGTAGGTCAGTACACGTATTTGAGTGATTAATTTTGTACTCAAAACATTTATTTTTAAAGATTTTTGAATTACAAAGAAAGTTTTCCATGATACATTTCATGCCATTGCTGTAATCTGTAACACCTGAGGGTATAATTACATTAATCCTCAGGAGGGTACACGCTTACTTTGTGTACCATGTGTCTGGCAAGCACAAGGAGCCCTAGCTAATATGCTATCTGCTTATACAACTTCACACATCGGTACCATATTTCTATAACACATAATTACACAGCTATCAGATCATTTAACTGAGAGAGACAAACATTTATTGTACCACAACAGTGACAGATGTTTATGTAATTACACCGTTGGATAACTTCACACTTATGAAATTGTATTTTGTCTGTACTTTGTTGACTGTTCATATTTTTTTAGGAACCATTGTGATATTATGAGAGCTTGTGTATTTGGTATGGGATCATGATTTTTAAAGTACGTTTGAGGTAGATGACACTATTGAAAGGAGCAGAGAATTTTTCTTAGGTCATGAAATTATTGAAAGAAGCTCCAAAAATTTTGAGATGTGATTGATCTGTTATGATGTTATTATTACGATGACGATATGTATTATGCTGTTGAGGTATGTTTATGATCAATAAGCTGATAATTTTATTATGCTACATATTTATTATGATGAAATATTGAAGAAGTGTCGACGAATATGTGTAATTGTAATAAGGTAAGGAATAATGAGTAGTCGTTAGGGACTCTGATTTGTGAAAAAGGATGTTGGAAACCAAGAATCGTACTTTAAGAGTTATGAAATGTGTGTAAATGTGTAAATTGTATCACAATACCGGCGAAAATTTTTGAACGCTTATATTTATAGGAGTTTGTTTCTACACATTTGTTACGCAAATTCTCGACCTGTGAAATTTTTTTGTAGAAGACTGTCACAGTAGTGCAAACTGCTGTCGTAAATATTTCTGTAAGAAAGCTAAGTGAGCTTGACGTAATGCTTTGTGGGCACCCAGATGTGCCACCTGCCTCGAGAAAAAGCCATCAGGTGGAGAAAAAAGAGGCCATTAACCTCGCTATTGACATTCCTTTGTAGAAAGCATCGCAAATATGACACGCTAATACTTGGAAACAAATATTTATACTGTGGAGCATATACAGTACTTTGTGCTACTTATTGAAATGCTTATGAACTGATTGGAAATATTCTTAAATCTGCACACCTGATTATTACAAGTGTCTTTCTGCGAGAATTGAGAGAATTTCTATTAACTTATGGATTGCCCCATGACTATTGAACGATATTGTTATGCTTTGCTTTACATAGTTGGTTATTTCATTTGATATCTCTTTTCCAGCTGTGTTGCAGCATTGGTTTTATAAAATAAAATTAAATGTGTTTACTAATGTGAACACTTTCTGTCAACAGATCTATTAAATAAAAATTTTATGATCCACATTCTTCGAAAAAGGAGCACTTGGAAAGGAAAGAACAATAAGAAGGGACTAATAACAGTAACTGCATACATAATTTTCTTTTCAAGTACTTGGTATTTTTTTTTTTGTAGCATAAGTTGAGGTGCACCACTTTAATTACATAGACATTAAGATGTGAATATACATTTCCCTTATCTGCGTTGTTGTCTTTAGTGTACTATTTTTTCTGCTTGTGGGCTTGCCATGTTTAGACATAAGTTATTGCATTTGCTGCTGCTATTTGCCAGGCATAGTGCTACTGAATTTCACTTGGTATTACTCTGTTAAGCCAGTTTTACTACCGATTTAGTTTTCTTATTTGCTGCACTTTGCCTTATATTAGTTGTAATGTTGCATTTGCTTTGCTAATTTAGATATACTGCTGCTTGCTTTGCCAATTTGCATTTTTTTGTCATTGCTGTTTGTATTAATTGTGTTATACTGCTGCATTGCCTCGTCCCTTAGGTTATGAATCTGAACTCAGTAGATTTAAGTTAGCTTAAGAGAGGGTAGGCTATATAAGAGAACGAGTTGTGATGAATTGGAAGAAATTCATTGAGAAGATATAAGAAAATGGTTTGGCCAAAAAAGGATTTTGAAAGAGGATATGAACAAAAAAGTAGGGTTTAGGGACAAAAGGTATAGGTAGGATTTCCTTGAAAATAAATGATGAGGTAAGATAATGGAAAATAAATAATGAGGTAAGAAATATGTGAGCATATAAATACAGAAAGTATGCTTGGATTGGATTTTTTTGGTGGAAACAAATGTTGAAATAAGAAGAAAGATCTATGGAATGAAGTTTTGGGTTGGACTGTAGTACCAAATGCTACATTGAAAACGAACCCTGTCCTTTACTTTTGTGTTATTTCACTATGTGTCTGTGTACCTTGTGTATTTGTGTTCTTCCTGTCTTTATGTGTTTATCTGATAAGACTTATGTTATAGAATTTTTCTAATACTAAGCTACATTCAATATGATGAGGAATACTGTTATTCTCAAATATAACTTGCATTTATAATATGTTATTTACTTTCTAAAGATGTTTAGACATTATTGATTCTATTTTGTTTTAATGCTCACGTGTGAAGTTATGTTTCGAAAGTTATTCAGACCGTTTATGTATTTACTTATGTCGTAATTCCTGTAACACTGATGTATATGTTTATTTCTGTTCTTTTGTAAAGCCCCTATTAATACAAATGTTATCTGTATTGTTATGTTCTTTAATGATGTATTTTGTACCTTTGTAATTGTATTCTTATGTTGTAAATTTACAGTTGTATAGACACCAGTTCTTCAAATTAAGTTTCATTTCACTGCACACGTTTCTGTTGCTCGTAGTATATGCACAATATATGAGAAGTTGGGACTGTTAGTGTTTGCACATGTGTTGATAATTCAGCAAGGGACTGGTTAACAGCATTGCTGGTTCTAAGGACAATTTCAAAAACTGTGTGAGTGCACAAGTGGTGGTTTATGGACTTGTTATATTGTCCGCAAGACTCTTCGATGGTGTTTGGGCACCTGCACAGTCACAACAGATGGCTGCTGGCCATCTCTACAAGGACTGCAGTGGATCTGCACCTTTGATGACCCACCAATACCATTATTTCTACAAGGACTGCATTGGGTCTGCAATACCATACCATACTCAATACCAATACCATACTCACTACCAGCACCACAGTGGGTCTGCTCTGTGATGACCTACCTACACTATTCTCCAACTTCGACTCACTCTGCTGTGGGTTTGCTCTGTTTGGCCCATTACCTGTCTGCATGTCAAGAGTCAGCACTGTCTTTCTGTTGGAAGAACAACAGTACTTCTTCAAGACTGCATGGAAATCCACTACTTCCGTGAGCATTTTCTTTTATTGCTCGGTCTTTGAGAAAAACACCGCAATTTTACTGTGATGAACGATCAGGCTTGTCTTTATGGACTGTGAGAAAATTTTAGCTTTTGACCAGCATTGTATCAATAAGTGTGTGCATTTGATTTCTTTGTTATTGGAATTATGAAAAAAAATTTCAAATCTGTATTGGTCACTGGCGGAAACAATTTGTAAAATTTTTTTGTGAGGTGCATGGGGGCTATGTAAGTAGGCTGTTTTGGTTTTTATGTTAGTAACGTCACCTAGCGCTCTATATGAAAATCACTGGCTGTGCTGTGTGAAGTCTGTGGTTGGTTGCATTCTTGTTAGCCATTGTAGTGTTGGGCAGTTCGATGTTAACAGCGCGTAGCGTTGCGCAGTTGGAGGTGAGCCGCCAGGAGTGGTGGATGTGGGGAGAGAGATGGCGGAGTTTTGAGAGCGGATGATCTGGACGTGTGTCCATCAGAGACAGTAAATTTGTAAGACTGGATGTCATGAACTGCTATATATTATGACTTTTGAACACTATTAAGGTAAGTACATTGTTTGTTCTCTATCGAAATCTTTCACTTCATAACTATACCTATCAGTAGTCAGTGCCTTCAGTAGTTAGAATCTTTTATTTAGCTGGCAGTATTGGCGCTCGCTGTATTGCAGTAGTTCGAGCAACGAAGATTTTTGTGAGGTAAGTGATTTGTGAAACGTATAGGATAATGTTAGTCTGGGCCATTCTTTTGTAGGGATTATTAAAAGTCACATTGCGTTGCGCTAAAAATATTGTGTGTCACTTTAGTGAATGTCTGAGTACGTTCAGTTTTGCTCAGCTGTTTGAAAATCAAATAATGTAAGAGGTTTATCAGCACAGTAATTCATTAAGTTTTCTAAGGGGACGCTTCACGTTCTGCATGTTGTTGGGCCCATCTGTACCGCGATCCTTGATGTCGTGGTTGCAAAGATGGACTTCGCCATGGACGTCGGGAATGAAGTTGTGCATCATGCAGCCTACTGCGCACAGTTTCAGTCGTAACACGAGGTCCTGTGGCTGCACAAAAAGCATTATTCAACATGGTGGCGTTGCTGTCAGGGTTCCTCCGAGCCATAATCTGTAGGAAGCAGTCATCCGCTGCAGTAGTAGCCCTTGGGCGGTATGAGCGAGGCATGTAATCGAAGGTTCCTGTCTTTCTGTATCTCCTCCATGTCCGAACAACATCCCTCTGGTTCACTCGGTGACGCCTGGACACTTCCCTCGTTGAGAGACCTTCCTGGCACCAAGTAAGAATGCCGCCGCAATCGAATCGCGGTATTGACCATCTAGGAATGATTGAACCACAGGCAACACGAGCCGTGTACCCTCTTCCTGGTGGAATGATCGGAACTGGTCGGCTGTCAGACCTCCTCCGTCTAATAGACGCTGCTCATACATGGTTGTTTACATCTTTTAGTGGATTTAGTGACATATCGGAACAGTCAAAAGGAGTCTCTGATACAATATCCACAGTCTTCAGGAGTTCTGGGAACCGGAGTGATGCAAAACTTTTTTTGGTGTGTGTATTTTGAATGAAATTACGGTTGAATTAATTTGCGAGCTCTGACAGCAACTAAACATTAATTCCGCCAGTATTGCCCAGCAATACGCTGGTGGTGACCCTAGTTCACATTTCTGAATTATCTGCTCTCTGGTTTGTCTTATTAAGTCAGTGTCTAAAAACATATTTTCTATGTGTTATTTATGAACTAATAAATGTTATTAGGGGATCAAACTCTCTGATTCAAGTATTTATACCACCTTTATAGTTAAAAAGCGAACGCCCTCCAACCATAAACACAGTATTAAGGTCCCCTGATGATATTAGGATTTAAATTAACGTTTCCTGGAAGCGCCCTCATGATCACTCTTAGTGTTTCATGAGGATACTCTACTGCTTTCTGATCTACAACGGTAGTATTGGCAACCGAATTTATTTGCCTATCCATCGAGGTTCGTAGGAAGTTGTCAGTTGTACTTGCAAACACACCAGACTTCGGCAGTTGATGATGTCCGTTTGCTCCTCCAGCATTCCAGATTTCAAAGTATCGTTGAAAGTTTTCTCTTGTTCCCTGCAGGCCTCATCAAATTGTATTTCGAGACATCCTCTCCTCCAAATGTCGTTCTCTGTTTGGACAGTATTTCCAGTCCTTCCTGTTAAAGTCTATCTGTTTCGCTTTGATCTTTCTAATTTCCAGGTTATGCTTAGCAATAGTTTGAGGTTGACTGTAAAGCTTCCTAAGGCACACATAATAAAATTAAATAGTGTATTTTACTAATTTACGCCCTCTCTTTCCCTTACTGCATCGCTGTACACCTTTTTTCTCGCATAAACAGTGCTACACTAGAAACAAGATTTATATTTGACACAAGCTGAGAGACGTGCTCTCCAATTGCTTTTGTACGGACAACTCTGTAAAGGCACCTCCGTAGGGGGCTGTGTGTATGTGTGTGTGTGTGTGGGGGGGGGGGGGTGTAGAACCAGTGGAAACGCCGTGAACAATTTAACAATATAACTTCATTATATACTGTGTAATCAAAAGTCGTGCGACTGCTACGGTCGCAGGTTCGAATCCTGCCTCGGGCATGGATGTGTGTGATGTCCTTAGGTTAGTTAGGTTTAAGTAGTTCTAAGTTCTAGGGGACTAATGACCACAGCAGTTGAGTCCCATAGTGCTCAGAGCCATTTGAACCATTTTAATCAAAAGTATCCGGACACCGGCAACAACATACGTTTTTCATACTGGTGCACTGTGCTGCCGCCTACTGCCAGGTACTCCATATCAGTAATCTCCATAGTTATTAGACATCGTGAGAGAACAGAATCGGGCGCTCTGCGGAACTTACGGACTTCGAACGTGGTCAGGTGATTCAGTGTCAGTTGTGTCATACGTCCATACGCGAGATTTCCACACTCCTAAACATCCATAGATCCTCTGTTTCCGATGTGATAGCGAAGTGGAAACGTGAAGGGACACCTACAGCCCAAAAGCGTACAGCCCGACCTCGTCTGTTGACTGACAGAGACCGCCAACAGTTGAAGAAGGAGGTAATGTGTAATAGGCAGACATCTATCCAGGCCATCACATAGGAATTCCAAACTGCATCAGGATCCACTGGAAGTACTATGACAGTTTGCGGGAGGTGAGAAAACTTGGATTTCATGGTCGAGCGGCTGCTCATAAGCCACATACCATGCCGGTAAATGCCAAACGACACCTCGCTCGGTGTAAGGAGCGTTTGAACAGTGGAGAAACGTTGTGTGGAGTGGGGAACCACAGTAAATAATGTGGCTATCGATTGCAGGGTGTGCGTATGGTGAATGTCCGGTGGACGTCATCTGCCAGCGTGTGTATTGCCAACAGTAAAATTCGGAGGCGTCGGTGTTATGGTGTGGTCGTGTTTTTCAAGGAGGGGCTTGCAACCATTGTTGTTTTGTGTGGCACTATCAGAGCACAGGCCTACATTTATGTTTCAAGCACTTTCTTACTTCTCATTGTTGAAGAGAAATTGGGAGACGGCGATTGCATCTTTCAACACGATCGAACACTTGTTCGTAATGCACGGCCTGTGGCTGAGTGGTTACACGCCAATAACATTCCGGTAATGGACTGGCCTGCACAGAGTACTGATCTGAATCCTACAGAATACCTTTGGGATGTTTTGGAAAGCCGCCTTCGTGCCTGGCCTCACCGACCGACATCGATACCTCTCCTCAGAGCAGCACTCGGTGAAGAATGGGCTGCCATTACCCAAAAAAACCTTCCAGCATCTGATCGAACGTATACTTGTGAGAGTGGAAGCTGTCATCAGGGCTAAGGGTGGGCTAACACCATATTGAATTCCAGCATTATCGACGGACCGTACCACGAACTAGTAAGTCATTTTCAGCCAGGTGTCCGGATACTTTTGATCACATAGTGTATCTTCAGTTCTACATGAGGCAGGCACTCCTCGTTTGCTCTGGACGGGGCAGCTGGCGCCGACTGCTAGAATGGCGTCAAGTGACGCTGTGCCAGGTCTCTGGGCCGACGACGAAGGCAAGGCCACGGCCACGCGGAGTGATAGGCCGGGCAGCGGTTCGTTTGAGCAGTTACCAGACAGCGCCAGACAACATGCTGTACTGCGCATGCGCAGCTGCGATGACGTAGGCAGCCCGTGCTTGCTGCTTGCTCTGCTCATACGCTTTTCGTCGTATTTCTGGTAGAATTTCGTGCGTGGTGGGGCATGACGTGACCATGTGCAGCCCTGCGGCATGTAGGTGAGAGGACATGTAGAGTTGCACTTAGAGCAATTGCTTTATCATATCCCACACAGATAAAGGATGCAAATAAGGAAGCAGTTTTTGGCAAATTACCATTTCAAAATTATACTCCACAGGTCAAAGTACCATAACATTTTGCTATCGGGTGACATTGACAGATTGTTTTTTTTTTTTTTTTTTTTTTTTCAATTCGTGCTCTGCAATATTGTTATGTAGCATTTCCAACAGGTTTACATCTACACAGCACTACAAAGAGCTAATAGGGTGGAATACAAATTTTAAAAAAAAGTTTCTTTTGTAGCTTACGCCGGAAGAAAGGACAAAAAATTTCAGGACTATTTCAAAATGTGTAAAAAAATTAACAAGGTTGTCTGTGAGGCAAAGAAACTGCACAACTGATAATTTATATTCTACTCTAGGAATAAATATGAAGCCATGTGGGGAGTTAAAACGATAAAATACCGTAAGCTGCCAGTCTACAATTTAGCACAGAATGACATTTTCTAAATTTAAGACGTAAACATAAATTAAGAAATAACTTCAGACCTAGAGGAGGTACTAGACAAGTTCCTTGTGATCGAAAAACTCTTTCACAGAAGGAATATTTGTAAAATGCTGCTAGAGCTGTCATATTTGGCCGAGACGTTCTAGACGCTACAGTCTAGAACCGCGCGATCGCTACGGTCGCAGGTCCGAATCCTGCCTCGGGCATTAGTGTGTGTGATGTCCTCAGGTTAGTTAGGTTTAAGTAGTTCTAAGTTCTAGGGGACAGATGACCTCAGAAGTTAAGTCCCATAGTGCTCAGAGCCATTTTTGTCATATTTGAAACAAAATATTTAGTTCAAAACTACTGAAAAAATTTGCCTACTTAGTCAGCTTCGTACGTATATAGCATTAAGAGATCTTACAATGTCATAAAAGGAACAGGACATCAGAGACTACTCCAGGAGCATCGGAATTTCATACACCACACTAAAATGCTTCATTCCGCTCTAATTGCACATTTCTATGTCCAGATGCACTCTGAAGTACCTGATATTAAGCTTTTCATGAGGTTTTCGTGATTTCTGTTTTTTTGGAGGTCAACTACTGTATTCTCATGTTTGGTTCTTTATTATGGTGTAATGTCATTCGTCCCAGAAAATGAAAATTTGCATTGGGAATTTAACGAACTTCGAAGTAGCCAATAGTGTGGAAACTTCGTTTCAAGTAAACTAACTGCCTCAGCGGAAAAAAAATTAATAGAAGGAAATTTCTCTACAAAACAGACAGAGATAGCTTCATTAAGACATTAATGGTTGGTTGCTAATAACGTGGAAATATAATATCAGAATATTGAAACTGCTAACTTATTTTGGCAATATTACGAAGACACGAAACATATTCACGTGTCACGTGGGGAAGGACTGTGCGCTAAGTCCGTCGCTGCCAAGATTGCTTAAGGTGTTCGGCGGGTTGCGTCAGCCGCCTTTGTAGGCGTAACATGCTGTTGCATCCTTGAGCCCCCGGTTCTAGATGTACCCTTGTCCGGTTCTCAGCTACGCTACAGATCAGTTTGCATACAAACAATTTATTTATGAAAATATACAGTACAATCACCATCAAACTTTACATATTCACAAACTCCTTTACCTTTTACCCAAATGAATACAGACTCATTTACAGATATTTTCCTCCTATTACGAGTATACAAAGACAAAGCAGATGTCGACATATAAGCAGATTTACCAAAGTCTTTATTAGCAAGTTCGGCCATATGGTAGGTGCGAAATGTAATAATGTCTCTGTCAACAAAACTTTCAAGTCCAGGAACATTTGGTACTCCTGTACCTCCACGTACAATGGCTACAGTGTACAAAACCATCGAGAACATTGAGTTTGCTACAACAGCTGGAGACAAGAAGAATCGTATACCAGTTAAATCTGTCGCTGCTCAAGCCTTGCTGGATGGACCTACTGTTTTCTGTGGTTGTCGTCTTAATTTTAGTTTAGATATTAATGATTCATTTGGACATGGTAACCATCGAGAACATTGGGTTTGCTATAACAGCTGGAGACAAGAAGAATCGTATACCAGTTAAATCTGTCGCTGCTCAAGCCTCACTGGACGGACCTTCTGTTTTCTGTGGTTGTCGTCTTAATTTTAGTTTAGATATTAATGATTCATTTGGACATGGTAACGGATGGTTTACTGTCCTCACGATAACTCAGCTTGTTCTGCGCACGCGCGAATCTGGCAGCTTGGCTCCGCCAGAAACTTTTTTCCGGGTAGCGTCTGACAGCTTGCTGCTACTGCTCGTACAGCAAACAGTCCCGCTTCCAGTAGACAGAAAGCGGGAGAAAGCGCTGCCCATACGCGAATTCAGCTCTGCGCATTCGCACGAGTCCGCTGGCAACTGCTCATACGAACCTACAGAGTCGCTTCCTGGGACTCAGCGTCGGTGGCAACAGCACGGACAGCATACAGGGGGCGCTGTGGCACCGAGTTCCGTGAAGAACCCAGTGTGGCAGCAGACGCAGCCTAGTCTCGAACCGAAGGCTGCTGCTGGTGCTGCGCTGTGTTCTCGCTTTCCAACGGTGTTCCCGCATCGTGGAACGGCTACTCAGTGATGAATGAGTCCCCAAATCTAATGGCATCCTGTCCTCAAATTCAGCCTCATTTATAGTCCGTTACTGCCTATTTGTTTCCCTAAAAGCAGGTGTCTAGTCACGTCGCCCATAACAAAGAGACTCGCTTGAGTGTGGTGGCAACGACTCGATTACTGAATCATTTGTTGCACGGGGCAGTTTACCTCTGCACTCGCCTATTCTGGCTGTGCATCTCACTTGCACATCTGCTAACTCCCATCATAGTCAGTTGTAAATGAAACTTAGGTCCTGCTATATCGCACCTAGTCCCGTTAATCAGTAGTCAGCTGTCTCGCAACTGCGAATGTTTTGCCCCATGAGTTTCCCTTGCTCAAATAGCTAGCGACCACCACCATGAATAGACCCAGTGCAGTCCTGCTTTACGAAAGTAAAGTTATCGTTCAATCAACCCCTTTTGGCAAAGATGCTCTCCCATTTTTCCCTTGAATAGTTGCAAGGTACATGTGTTGTTACTGATTATAACCTTGGGAATTGGGAATATGGTGACCACCCTGTTCTGACACTCCTGGTGCTCATCCGCGCTCATCTCCATGAGTTGATCCCCTATTCTGACGGTATTACCACCTCTTCTTCGCTTACTTGCATAAATTTCCCAACTGCCGCTAGCTTCACTGGATACGTGTGCACTCTGTAACACCTAAATACTATCTATTTCCCAACTAATGGTATTTTCACCGATAGCTAAAATCGCGCGATGTCTGTTACTGTACCCACTGCTAATTGTCAATACTTGCACCCCTGAAAATACTTCATCCAGCCTCCTAATTTCATTTCATAGCTCACACACATTAAATACTAAACTAAAAGACAATTTATGCTAGAAAATACATCTGGCCTCTGGATAATAGTACCTTCCAGGTGATACCCCTCCAGTCCCGTTACTCCACCCCCCGGCAAAGAGATACAGTACTACCAAAACCTTCGCTTGGTAACGTGAGGACAGGCATTCATATCCCCTACCCCAAGAAGCCTGATGTCTCTGAACAGCAATCATCTAATTGTTCTACTGATACGACTACCACAAATAGAAATACAGGTTTATCCCTACTACTATCAAAATTATGTCCTACGCTACACATCCAAATAAACTGCATAAAATCGATACACATAACTACTCTCTTGACGTTAATGTGTAACGAGTCTGAGGGACCCGGCCTTCTGTCTAACACTGCTCAGCGTTTCGCTTTTTCCTCTTAATATGGTTACTTGCCTTTACTTGTACTTCTCGTGGAATCGCCTCTGGCGCACCCTTGAATGGTCGCAGATGTCCCATATTCACAATCGTCGTCCTTGTTGGCAACTGCCTAGTCTCACTGGTGACGTAGTTTCGACTACTTGTGAAGAACCCTGGTATCGTGTTAAAACCATCTTCGTCTTTCCGTTCGGCGTAAATGGTCTCAACATAATCACATCTTATACTGTGGTACCTCCTCACAAACATCGCTGCCTCTTCTTGTTTATCCAAAGCTAACGTTTTTGCTCTCTGTACCCCGTTCCACACTTCCTACACCTTCCTTGCAAAATCATGGACTGCTTCTTCATTTCTACCACTCTTCAGGTCAGTCATGTCGAAAGATCGAAAGGTGATGGCATCCTTTTGCCATACACTACCTTAAATGGTGATAACCCAGTGCTAGTATGTACCTTAGATTTATATGTGTTTAGAACAAATGCTAGGATGTATCCCAGTTTGAATGATTGGAATCCACAAAAAGACTAAGTATTTTTCCAGTTGTTTTATGAACTCTCTCTGACTTTCCATTAGCTTGCACATGTACACTCCTGGAAATTGAAATAAGAACACCGTGAATTCATTGTCCCAGGAAGGGGAATCTTTATTGACACATTCCTGGGGTCAGATACATCACATGATCACACTGACAGAACCACAGGCACATAGACACAGGCAACAGAGCATGCACAATGTCGGCACTACTACAGTGTATATCCACCTTTCGCAGCAATGCAGGCTGCTATTCTCCCATGGAGACGATCGTAGAGATGCTGGATGTAGTCCTGTGGAACGGCTTGCCATGCCATTTCCACCTGGCGCCTCAGTTGGACCAGCGTTCGTGCTGGACGTGCAGACCGCGTGAGACGACGCTTCATCCAGTCCCAAACATGCTCAATGGGGGACAGATCCGGAGATCTTGCTGGCCAGGGTAGTTGACGTACACCTTCTAGAGGACGTTGGGTGGCACGGGATACATGAGGGCGTGCATTGTCCTGTTGGAACAGCAAGTACCCTTGCCGGTCTAGGAATGGTAGAACGATGGGTTCGATGACGGTTTCTTATACACCACATACATTCCTTGTCGGTGTTCTGTGCTGCTCATCATTCTACAAGACTGTGATCCAGTGCCTGTATTGCAGCTACTTTTCTGCTTAGCCCGTCCACAACATTCCATGTTTCCTTCCCAGCTTGTGAATTACTTCGCACTCAGATTCGCTGTGTTTCAACACTCATCTCGTTAATCTACTACATGGGTCCTTCAATACTAGTAAACACTTTAAAGCTGCATGGACCATTATCACATCCTTCCCAACACATAACATCGAAAGTACATTATTCCTTATAACAGACATCTCTTTCTCTCCATTGTGGAGTAATCTCTTCTTGCGGTTTTCAATTGTTTTCATGAAATGACAACAGGATGCTCTTGACCAGCGACCTCCTGGCCTAAAAACGCAGGCTAGGTCATAGTTCGACGTATCACATGACAATATAAATTCTTTTCGAAAGTCTGTAAACACCAAAAACTGGTCTGGATGTCAACACCTTCTTTATCCCGTCAAACGCTCCCTGTGGTTCCTCTCACCACAAAAATTAACCCATTTCTTCAACGATTGCGTAAGCAGTCTTGTAATATCCACAAATACCTTCACAAACCTAGTATAGTAATTAACGAGGAAAGATTGTAACTCTCTCGTAGTTCGTTGTACTGGAAAATTTTGTAGTGCTTGCACCAGCCTCGGATCAGTCGTTACTTATGACATGGCCCAAATAGTTAACTACCTCCAGAAAACGGTGACGTTTCTCAGCGTTGAGTGTGAGACGTGCTGTCTGTGATCTGCTGATTATTTCTTTTAGATGTTGTCTATGTTCCCGCCTTTATTGGTAGCGTCCTCCAATTGCTAAAAAAGCTGTTTTTGGACGGATCCTGGAATTCTAGCAACAGGCCCTCAAATTGCGCTCTTTCTAATCCTTTCAAATGCTTCAGCTTCTCACGAAATGCTGTCCTAGCAGCGACCTGTGCCTCCTTGAAGCTCACACCTCCTATGTGGCAATCATCCTCATCCGGAATCTCTAGTGCAGCTAACAATTTCAGTGCCCGCTAATGGTTCTACTACACATACCACACGTATTGGTAAATTAGGTTCCACATTCACCCACAGGGATTTTCCGGTGCCTTTCGACACACTTTCATGCGAATCAAGCGTTAATCTTATTGCTCACAGTTTAACTGGACTGTGTTGAAGACATTCCCCGTGGCAGGTTAACAATGACAACAGTTTCCACTAGTTGGAATGTCTTCCCACTCAATTCCACTATATGTCCTCGCAGGTCAATTACGGCATGATGTTGATGCGGAAAATCTAACCCTAGGATCGTGCTATACCTCTCGCTTACGTGAGACACCACCTACACACACTGCCTAAACTTGGTTGTCGCAACTGAAAAATTCACTATTACTGACCCCAATGGCCGTACATGATTATCCCCTACTCCAAGCAAATCATATCGTGGTGGGTTCCACTGCATCCTACCCACTAATTCTCTCAACGCTACTGACACATATGTTCCTGTATCCAACAGTACTATCTTCCACCCCAGTAGCCATTATGGCACATTCTGACAACTTATTCCCACAGGGGGACTCCTGTCGGCTGCCCTGGGGCTCCTCTATAAGTTTAACTGATTCCTATTCCCTGGACTAACCTCTATCATTATCCCTGTAACCCTGCCGTGGACCAAAACGTACACTTCTGCAATTTCAAAAATGGTTCAAATGGCTCTGAGCACTATGGGACTTAACATCTATGGTCAGCAGTCCCCTAGAACTTAGAACTACTTAAACCTAACTAACCTAAAGACAACACAGAAAACCCAGCCATCACGAGGCAGAGAAAATCCCTGACCCCGGGAATCGAACCCGGGAACTAGGGCGCCGAAAGCGACAACGAACGTGCAATTTCCACCAAATTGTTGGCAATCCCTGTTAGTTCAGTTGTGCTATTAGTTCCGTAACTGGTAACATTGTAAGATTGTCTTTGTACATATCTCACTCGACTGCAATTAAAACACTTGATATTCGTTGTAAATACCAGTTTCTTCTCTCTTACTCCTCTTAGCCTATCGATTTCTTCGCATTCCAAAGCTAACCTAACCCTCTGATGAAGATCCTTACGCTCTCCCGTGAGCACTCTCCGTGACTTTTCCGGGGTCAAGCCATTTCAAAAAAGCTTCGAGCACTCATAGCTCTGACTCTTGCAACACAGCTTCATTTACCTCCTTGTTCAATGAGAGCTCGCACGTGTTAACATTCATTTTCCTAATTCTTTTTGCAAAGTCTTCTACTGCCTTATTATGTCTCTTTGATAATCTACCTAATTGTTCGTGAAAAAACAGTGCACTATTATGCTTCCTGTACCGTTGTTTCGATTCCTGTCTCACATGAGTCGGTGCCCGTTACGAATAATTTTGCTTCTCCTGACAAATTTAACCTTGCGATGTGCAACAACTGGCTGTCTGATCAACGCCCTATGTCAACTGACCATACGTACTGACAACAATGTAAATCTAACTATATTGTCTTATAATATTTCTTACCTAAAAGTTGGTATGCTGTTAAGCACCGTCAAATACAAAATGCCTTCAGGAGACAACTTGCGCGTCTCATGTTGGCATATAACACTCTCACAATGCACCGCTTTCAACTAAAGGCAACTGCTCAAACCCATCAAAGGTTGTACTATAATGCAACATATATATGGCAGCTTCCAACGATGCTACTGTCCGCAGTAAAATCGTTGAACGTTTATATGTCGATCCCAGCAACTCCTAATAATCGATATTGCACCAATATTGCTATTTTAGCATCCATACACAAAAATAACATGGAATACAGAACTTAACTCTTGGATATTAGGTTGGCGGCTGCTTTTCGACGAGGAAACCGCTAACGTGGGCCTGGAAATGTCCTTGGACATTTCTGTCTTTATCAGGTTACCTTCCATTCGGAAAGTGGATGCATTCAGCGACTGTACGTGACTTATAAATTACAGAGTGCACCATCCGCCGTCCTTTTTACATTTTATCATGCAAATCCAGATTTCGGCTAGTACCTAACCATTCTCAATGCCCTATTTTTTATTCTCAATGCATGTAAGTACCTGTTGTTCGGGCGTCAGTCACAGTTCTTTGAATACTCATTCAGTATTAGTGAGTATTCAAAGAACTGTGACTGACGCCCGAACAACAGGTACTTACATGCATTGAGAATAAAAAATAGGGCATTGAGAATGGTTAGCTACTAGCCGAAATCTGGATCTGCATAATAAAATCTAAAAAGGACGACTGACTGCTGCACTCTATAATTTATAAATTATACTTCTGTCTTTTGATTTCACATGTTGACCCATTCCTCTCTGAAAAAGCAAAAAACTTCTATTTTCTCTAAACCTGACAACAACCATCGTTTTTCTTCAACCTTCACTGTATTCATTCTGTCTGTGACGCTTCCTAACGAATGTGGCTCACTTTGCCACCTCTGCTTCACCACTCACTCTATTGTAATGCTCTTTCAACCTTTTTTATGTCTCTTCCCCTTTGACCCTCATACTTCATTTCAAAATCCTGACATTTTATTTTATAAACTCCCGCTTGCCCTATCCAGTCCTCACCTGTGTCAATCTTATGCTTTAGCCTCTGCTCCAGTTTATCATCCGTCCTGCATGAAATTTTAGCCCCTTTGTTGTTGAACAAACTCGTCATTTTATATAAGACAGTTCCCCTATTTTTCTGGACTAATCTCGTTTAGTGGTTTCTATGTCCTTCTCGTGCATCAATTCTATCTATTACACCCGTGTCAAAACCATTTTATACCGCTATTGGTATAAATCTTACCATTTCTTAGGGCTTAGATGGATCTTTTTAACCCTATGCATTGCAATTTAAATACTGCTGCTTCATGTTTATGAAGGATGGCATTAAGTCCTTTGAATTACTGCACATGGTTGTCAGAATGTCGAGCAAAATGACGTAGTGGCTTATGTTTCCTTGTTTTATAGAGCTTGATAATTTAAAAATGTAGTCCCGAAACATGTTGTGGTAAATGAGTCACATATTTACAGCAACTAGTGAGTTACATTCACAGTAGAGTCATGATACAGTTGCATAATGACTTCACTATAAAAAAACGCTGACTGTTTTCGAAATATATCACGAACTGTGAATTTAATGGACGTATAGATCAAAGTGGTTCTTCTTGTACACTATTACCTTTCAACACGATAATTTGAAAGCTACGATGTTAGAACAGTATAGTAATGTGTTTGCCCAGTGAAGTGCTTTTGATGAGTAGCGCAGTCTGTGAAGTTAAAGTACAAATACGCTTCCTGTCGTAGAGTAATACGTCACGAACTAATTGGAAAGTTACAACGTGTGGACAGTGGGATAACATGTCCACCAAGAGGACTGTTTTCGATATATAGCGTGGACCGTGGGAAATAAATGTGCTGAAATGCTTCTGCCCATGAACTAATATCTAAGAAAGTAATATAAATAACGTAACGTTTGAATAATGGTAAGAAATGTAACATTTATGAAAGTAATGTAAAAAATACGATCTTTGAATAAGGGTGAGAAAAGTTTACTAACTTCAGGTCGTGAAAAATCAGTTTTTTTTTTCTCTGTGAATCACGTTTGATTTAAATCGTCCATCACAGATACTTCAGTCGACGAGGAGACCGTGAATAATGCAATTTCTACTACTTTTTCTGAGGTTATGGCTGAGCAATCGACATATCCCTGTGGATGCCAGAATGACCTGTACTTTCTGATTTTACTGATAAGCCGATAGCTCCCCATAGGAACACGTAATTTTAATTACAGTGTTACGCCAGCACACCTCTCAACCGCAACTATTTACATCGCCGCCGCTGACAAGAGGGCTCAGTCTCTGCCAGTCAGTCAATCTCAGTCTCAGTCAATAGCGCAATCTCAGTCACTAGCTCAGTCACTATGCTAGTTAGCGTCTGTCAGTTCACATTACCGGCTACGAGAGTATATGGCGACCAGCGTAGTGTTTATAGCGGGACTTGCACTTCACCAGCAGTGAGGCTAACGTGGAGTATAACTTAAGAGCTTATACCACAACACGTGGACTCTCTTAAGATAAGTAGGTTCCTGTTCTTGTAAATAAAAAGTCCTGTCAATACATGTGTGCAGTTGTGTTTTAGAAAAAGGATACTTACCACCAGACACAACGTCCTATCCCTTGAGAAGACTCAGCAGTGGCAACGAGAACACAACAGATACATTAATGAATTGAATTAACTATACGAGAGTGACCCTAACATACGTGCATCCTGGGTGCTGTAGTCCACAAAGAGGATAAAAATAAGGAGCTTTTCAAACAACTGAATCAAACAAATGTTCACTACAAAGCACTATTTATTACTAGTCACTGTAGACTTTAAATTAAAGGCGAAGTGCACAAATGACAGAGAACAGTTACTATTATGAAATATCAACAAAGGTTACAACTGGATTGAAGTATAAACACCTTGGCAAAGGTCGCATAACAGATCTACACTCATGCTCATAAATAAAGGATAATGCTGATACATGGTGAAACAACGCTCTGGTGGGTGGTTTTCGTGTTTATATCACCTTGGGGAATGACCATGCGGTGCATTTGACCTGCGCCCGTCGCACGATGGCGCTGGCAGCAGTCCACACACGCAGAGGTGTGTTGGTGAATGTCAGAGTAAGTCAGAGTAAGTGTCAGAGTAAGTGTGCAGACGTTTTCAGACGTGCTAATGGTGACTGTGTGTTGAAACTGGCTCAAAGAACACTTATTGATGACGTTATTAGGGGTAGAATAGTAGGGCGACTGGAGGCTGGTCAAACACAGCAGGTTGTAGCACGGGCCCTCAGAGTGCCACAAAGTGTGATCTCAAGATAATGGCAACGATTCCAGCAGACAGGAAACGTATCCATGTGCTACAGTACGGGACGTCCACAGTGTACACCACCACAAGAAGACCGATATCTCACCATCAGTGCCCGCAGACGGCCACGGAGTACTGCAGGTAACCTTGCCCGGAACCTTACCAAAGCCACTGGAACAGTTGTCTCCAGACACACAGTGTACAGGAGACTGAACAGACATGGTTTATTCGCCCGGAGACCTGCAAGGTGCATTCCGCTGACCCCTGGTCACAGGAGAGCCCGTAAAGCCTGGTGTCAAAAAAACAGTACATGGTCATTGGAACAGTGGTCACAGGTTATGTTCACGGACAAGTCCAGGCATAATCTGAACAGTGATTCTATCCCAGTTTTCATCTGGCGTGAACCAGGATCCAGATACCAACCCCTTAATGTCCTTGAAAGCGACCTGTATGGAGGTCGTGGTTTGATGGTGTGGGGTGGAATTATGATTGGTGCACGTACACCCCTGCATGTCTTTGACAGAGTAACTGTAACAGGTTGGTGTATCGGGACATCATTTTGCACCAGTACATCCACTTTTTCAGGGGTGCAGTCGGTCCCACCTTCCTCCTGATGGATGATAACGCACGGCCCCACCGAGCTGCCATCGTGGAGTAGTACCTAGAAACAGAATATATCTGACGAATAGAGTGGGCTGCCTGTTCTGCAGACCTAAACTCCATCGGGCACGTCTGGGATACTCTCGGTCACCACATCGCTGCATGTCTTCAAACCCCTAGAACACTTCAGGAGCTTCTACAGGCACTGGTGCAAGAATGGGAGGTTATACCCCAGCAGCTGCTCGACCACCTGATCCAGAGTATCCTAACCCCTTGTGCGGCCTGTGTACGTGTGCATGGTGATCATATCCCATACTGACGTCGGGGTACATGCGCAGGGAACAGTGGCGTTTTGTAGCGCATGTGTTTCGGGACGATTTTCTCAACTTATCATCAATACCGTGGACTTGCAGATCTTTGTCGTGTGTGTTCCCTATGTGTCTACGCTATTAGCGCCAGTTTTGTGAATTGCAATGTTGTGTGGCACCACATTCTGCAATTATCCTTAATTTATGAGCATGAGTGTAGAATGAATAAGTTAGAATTGTCACATCGTTTGGAAAAGTTAGTTAGTTACATGTATATCATTTTAACGATTCTTTTATCGATATGATGTGGAACGAGTCTGTTTACTGTAGCGGTCGTCGAACTGCAGCCCGAATCAGGTGGTCGTGCACTCCGCAGTTCTTTGTCGTATTTTACAGTACGAGTAGTATGCTTATATCATCTAACAGCAGAATGTAAAAACGGCAGATTACTTTAAGTGCTTCTTAAGAGCGTGTTTTTCTCACTCAGTAACAAACAGAAGCAGTAAGAATGGAGCTTGACTATGATGCATCGGAAGCTTGATAAAAGCTGTTACATATCAGTCCACATACGGGTGGCTGTTTTCAAGACGACAACTGCATTGAGAAATCTTAGTAAGGATTACACCGATGAGGTTTAGAGATTTTGATAAACATTAATTTAATAATTTTCATTAGTTAGTGTATTGCGTTCATTAGATGTAAACTCCTGGAAATGGAAAAAAGAACACATTGACACCGGTGTGTCAGACCCACCATACTTGCGCCGGACACTGCGAGAGGCTTGTGCAAGCAATGATCACACGCACGGCACAGCGGACACACCAGGAACCGCGGTGTTGGCCGTCGAATGGCGCTAGCTGCGCAGCATTTGTGCACCGCCGCCGTCAGTGTCAGCCAGTTTGCCGTGGCATACGGAGCTCCATCGCAGTCTTTAACACTGGTAGCATGCCGCGACAGCGTGGACGTGAACCGTATGTGCAGTTGACGGACTTTGAGCGAGGGCATATAGTGGGCATGCGGGAGGCCGGGTGGACGTACCGCCGAATTGCTCAACACGTGGGGAGTGAGGTCTCCACAGTACATCGATGTTTTCGCCAGTGGTCGGCGGAAGGTGCACGTGCCGTCGACCTGCGACCGGACCGCAGCGACGCACGGATGCACGCCAAGACCGTAGGATCCTACGCAGTGCCGTAGGTGACCGCACCGCCACTTCCCAGCAAATTAGGGACACTGTTGCTCCTGGGGTATCGGCGAGGACCATTCGCAACCGTCTCCATGAAGCTGGGCTACGGTCCCGCACACCCTTAGGCCGTCTTCCACTCACGCCCCAACATCGTGCAGCCCGCCTCTAGTGGTGTCGCGACAGGCGTGAATGGAGGGACGAATGGAGACGTGTCGTCTTCAGCGATGAGAGTCGCTTCTGCCTTGGTGCCAATGATGGTCGTATGCGTGTTTGGCGCCGTGCAGGTGAGCGCCACAATCAGGACTGCATACGACCGAGGCAAACAGGGCCAACACCCGGCATCATGGTGTGGGGAGCGATCTCCTACACTGGCCGTACACCTCTGGTGATCGTCGAGGGGACACTGAATAGTGCACGGTACATCCAAACCGTCATCGAACCCATGGTTCTACCATTCCTAGACCGGCAAGGGAACTTGCTGTTCCAACAGGACAATGCACGTCCGCATGTATCCCGTGCCACCCAACGTGCTCTAGAAGGTGTAAGTCAACTACCCTGGCCAGCAAGATCTCCGGATCTGTCCCCCATTGAGCATGTTTGGGACTGGATGAAGCGTCGTCTCACGCGGTGTGCACGTCCAGCACGAACGCTGGTCCAACTGAGGCGCCAGGTGGAAATGGCATGGCATGCCGTTCCACAGGACTACATCCAACATCTCTACGATCGTCTCCAAGGGAGAATAGCAGCCTGCATTGCTGCGAAAGGTGGATATACACTGTACTAGTGCCGACATTGTGCATGCTCTGTTGCCTGTGTCTATGTGCCTGTGGTTCTGTCAGTGTGATCATGTGATGTATCTGACCCCAGGAATGTGTCAATAAAGTTTCCCCTTCCTGGGACAATGAATTCACGGTGTTCTTATTTCAATTTCCAGGAGTGTATTTCGACTCCTTTGTTGGTTCAACGACTGGAAGTATACTTCTGCTAGCAGGAGAAAATTCAGCTTTTTTTTTTTTTTAACGTATGTGCACTGAATTAACTTCGTCTTGCACGTAGATCATTTATCTGTCTTGATTATGAGACATCAAAATTTGGACATTCAAATATGTCTGAAACTCAGAATACGACATGACACAGGCTGTTCATGCAGCAAAACTTCGTCATCAAGCCTGACTTCCAACGTATTAATTAATTACTTCGAACTCTGTTCGCATCACATTTTGCATACAATATCCATATAAGGCGCAGATAGTACTTGCAAAATAATATCATTATTTGACACACAGTTCCGGATACATTACGTCATAGAGATGCCTGAAAAACTAGCGTTTGCTTAAAACAAAGCGCTAATTATTCAGGTTATTTACTCATCCAGTGTTTGATAATACAAGCACTTAGCGATTTCCAACAATTTCGAAACTTTTTTTCCTTACAGTCCCTCAAAAATGACGAACAGAAAATAGTTTTTTATTGCTTACTAAATGTTCGTTGTTCATGCGATAAAACTTTAGCATGAAGCAAGACATTTGAATTTATTATTGCGTTGCTGATAATTATATTCTCTACCCATTTTGCCGGCAGTGTCCACATAAAACGACGAAGATACATACAAAATTATATCATTGTCATCTGAAGTTGTTTTACAGGTGGAAGTTCGATTCGTTAAAGAACTGTGAAATTTTGGGAAGGGGGCATGATAGTGGTATTACAGCTAATATGAGACAGTTAACTGCGAGACCGTGCTGAAAGGAAACACCTCCGTATTTTTATGTGAAAACTCTTAAAGTTTTTTTTATGTAAACGTTATTAACGTTCGACATCTTTATTCTTCATGTGTACATATTTATTTCTCAAGATAATCACTCTGACGACGAAAGCATTTCTCCCAACGAGAGGCCAGTTTGTTGATTCCATCATTTTAGTTTGTTTGACTTCGTTGACAGAGACACAACATCACCACTGCTTGCGCTACTTCATCACTACAAAAGTCCTCGACGGAGTTCTTTATGTTTTGGCAACAGATGAAAATCGGAAGGAACCAAGTCGTGACTAAATGGAGGATGATTGATGAAAGTAAACCGAGATGTCAGACAGCGCTTGTGTGTGGTCTGAAGGACAGCGTGGTCTATGTGTGGACAAAGTCTTTGAAGTCGTAACTCGATTACAGCACGCTGTTTCTCACGCACCGCCATAGTTACTTTACACACCACCAAGTTACACGTTACAATTCGGAACCATCTAGCAGCAGAGGATTGCAAGATATGAAAAACAAAGTTGTAGAATGTTAATAACATTTGTTTCATTGAAAATATTTCATAGAATAAATTTGAAGACATTACTTTTCAGCCCGCTCTATTGTATCTGCGTATCAAGACGTTTCCTTCCGGCCCAGACCCGATAGGTTAGAGTCAATGTTACGTATTTCCATTTAATCGATATGCAAATCTAACAAATAAATCGCAAGGGCCCACCGAGATTAAAAAGTCGAGGCTGGCGTACACAAACATTCAAGACACGATGGCCACCAGAGTTCAGCGGAGGCAATCAGCCCACTGGAAAGTCCGTACAAGAGTGAGATAGCATGCAGCTGCGCCAGCCGGCCAACGGCCCATGGACCAAAACAGTTTTCGCCAGAGAAAAGGGATAGTGGCCTGCGTGTTCACCTTAAAAGCAAAACCCAGTGTATTGTTTATGAGAGCCCCAGTATACGTATTTTTTTGACGGACCTAGTGCGCAGTTTCAGAGTTCTCATAAGTGAACAGAAAACGCCTAACGCAGATTCTATATATTTCCGCAATGGTCGGCTTAAACGAAGGCCCATTCTCCCGTTTGTAAGAGTAACGCTGATTGGTGGACTATTTCTGATGCAATAGCTGGAGGAGTGAGGGGAAGACAGCGGATGGTACACCCTTTCGCTTTTTGCGTGGAGGGAAGTCGTTTTGGTGACGCTCTTGTAGCAGGAACACGTAGAGGGAGCGAATGCGCTCGTGCGTGTATGCAGAGAGTGAGGAACAAAGCTCAGTACTGCACTGAGAGAGCACCTCTGTCGCTAGCGAATCGGAGCGATACTCTATATTGAGTCACTCGCGATTAAGCAATTGTTCACTGTGTTGACCGCGACACTTAGTGTGCAGTGTGAACACAGACAGAGTATTAGTTAGCGCCTGTGAGCGAACATTGAGTGGCATCGCAGTAGGCTGGTTATCTGACCGGTGTACCACGCCAATAAACTAGGGACAGGTAGGAGTCCTTCACTTCATCAAGGCATAGTGAGAGTTCGATTGGAGGAGGTCAATCCAGGTGGAAAGAGACAGTGTTGTTGTTTTTCAGCGGTGAACGACGCAGCCAGCAGTCGTCGCAGCTCACGGTATTGTGCGCTCAGCTTAGGCGAGCCCCATTTTCCTCCATTAGAAATAACATACTTCATTCAAGTCACACTATTACATTTCTCATGCGACAGCCTCGACCGTACTTAGAAAAATTCAATCGGATAATTATTCAAGTTGAGTACGTGTGCCTCTCAGCCATTCTGCAGAGTAAATAACATTCTTAAAGAAATGGGATAAAAGAGCTTTCCCACGCTTTGTATATAAATGTCATTAACAGGATTCCTATCAATAAGAGATACCCTCCTATTGTGAAAAGAAACCGGAAATTTGTGTATCAGTTTATAAATAAAAAGTTGCATTTAATGTTCATAAAATTTTGCAATAAATAATATTTCCATTTGGTTTAATGTTTTTCTTACACTAACTAGCAATACTCCAGTACCCAACTATCCCACTAGTTAGTAAGAAAACAGAATATTTTTGTGTCTTTTCCTTACAGCGGACGACTCCAGAAGATATTTATTGCTGAAAGTTTTCAGGCATTTCTTTTTGGTACGTTAGAAGCGTCTGTCTGACTTCTGTAGTAGTGTGCGGTGGAAATTGCTTCTTACAGGAGCCAAAGGGCACTTGTCAGATCAATCAGTTGCGCAGCTCGTCAACATAACACACACCACTGACACTGTTGCTAGTTTGTACACCATACAATGCAACCAAATTCCATACGGTAATAAAAGTAAGGAGTTTTCAGTAACTAATTTCACTCATAACTTAACTGAAACCATTAGCTGGCCTTGATTCAATCAGAATTAGGAAAAAAAGGTTATAAACAATAATGTGTCTCCCCACGAGTCTGTCTGCATGTAGTGTTAGTCAGGGCAGTTACACAAGCAGCAGAGAGTACTGATACGTTTAATTTTCCCTTCATCCAGACATGGGAAGTATAATACACTCCTGGAAATTGAAATAAGAACACCGTAAATTAATTGTCCCAGGAAGGGGAAACTTTATTGACACATTCCTGGGGTCAGATACATCACATGATCACACTGACAGAACCACAGGCACATAGACACAGGCAACAGAGCATGCACAATGTTGGCAATAGTACAGTGTATATCCACCTTTCGCAGCAATGCAGGCTGCTATTCTCCCATGGAGACGATCGTAGAGATGCTGGATGTAGTCCTGTGGAACGGCTTGCCATGCCATTTCCACCTGGCGCCTCAGTTGGACCAGCGTTCGTGCTGGACGTGCAGACCGCGTGAGACGACGCTTCATCCAGTCCCAAACATGCTCAATGGGGGACAGATCCGGAGATGTTGCTGGACAGGGTGGTTGACTTACACCTTCTAGAGCACGTTTGGTGGCACGGGATACATGCGGACGTGCATTGTCCTGTTGGAACAGCAAGTTCCCTTGCCGGTCTAGGAATGGTAGAACCATGGGTTCGATGACGGTTTGGATGTACCGTGCACTATTCAGTGTCCCCTCGACGATCACCAGAGGTGTACGGCCAGTGTAGGAGATCGCTCCCCACACCATGATGCCGGGTGTTGGCTCTGTGTGCCTCGGTCGCAGGCAGTCCTGATTGTGGCGCTCACCTGCACGGCGCCAAACACGCATACGACCATCATTGGCACCAAGGTAGAAGCGGCTCTCATCGCTGAAGACGACACGTCTCCATTCGTCCCTCCATTCCCGCCTGTCGTGACACCACTGGAGGTGCGTGCACGATGTTGGGGCGTGAGCGGAAGACGGCCTAACGGTGTGCGGGACCGTAGCCCAGCTTCATGGAGACGGTTGCGAATGGTCCTCGCCGATACCCCAGGAGCAACAGTGTCCCTAATTTGCTGGGAAGTGGCGGTGCGGTCCCCTACGGCACTGCGTAGGATCCTACGGTCTTGGCGTGCATCCGTGCGTCGCTGCGGTCCGGTCCCAGGTCGACGGGCACGTGCACCTTCCGCCGACCACTGGCGACAACATCGATGTACTGTGGAGACCTCACGCCCCACGTGTTGAGCAATTCGGCGGTACGTCCACCCGGCCTCCCGCATGCCCACTATATGCCCTCGCTCAAAGTCCGTCAACTGCACATACGGTTCACGTCCACGCTGTCGCGGCATGCTACCAGTGTTAAAGACTGCGATGGATCTCCGTATACCACGGCAAACTGGCTGACACTGACGGCGGCGGTGCACAAATGCTGCGCAGCTAGCGCCATTCGACGGCCAACACCGCGGTTCCTGGTGTGTCCGCTGTGCCGTGCGTGTGATCATTGCTTGTACAGCCCGCTAGCAGTGTCCGGAGCAAGTATGGTGGGTCTGACACACCGGTGTCAATGTGTTCTTTTTTCCATTTCCAGGAGTGTATGTCAGCATTGTGAAGAACTGGCTACAACATTATTAAATAAGACTTACGGGCAGATTAAAACTGTGTTCCGGACCAGGTCTCTGACCTGGGACATTGCTAAATGTGACAAACAACATCTCAACTTTTAAGTATCTACAGACTATGGCGCTTATGACATGTGGCATTAACTACATTTTTTTTAATTTTTTATTAACCAGTGTTAAAACAGTCGTACCTCTGAAACTGCTAGAGTACTTTGTTTACAGTGGGCCTGTAAGGAACAGTACTGCGAAGAAATGGAAATTTCATGCGAATCTTTCCGTTAGGTGGTCTTTTTAAGGTTTTTTGCACACGCCTAACTCACTAACAACACCTCATTCAACCATTCGTAATCAGTTGGATAAAAAGGTTGGTTCTCCGTATACTTGCCTCTTCACGTGCGGGTAAAATCTCGAGCTTTCGATAACTGCCTCCATCATCGTCGTCTGGGCTAAGTCTGACTGTCGTGAAGCTGGCGATGCTCCCTCTTTTATGCTCATCGGACGGTATCTCATTGACTGGATTACGTCATGATGACAGCGTGGAAATGGCGCGTACGGAGTTGGTTTCCTCTATGTCCATAGATTATGGACGACGAATAGAGAGCCCATCCATTGGAAGTCACAGAAGTGGAAGCTTCGCCAGTTTCATGAGAGGCAGACTTACCGCTGGCGACGATGATCGAGGCAATCATCAAATGCACTGGATTTTATCTGGATTTACGCGGCAAGTAGCCCAAGAATTTCTATCCAAGGACAACTTCGGGAAAGACTTCGATGCCACATTGGTAATCAATTACCTTTACAACATATTTAACATGTGATAAATAGTGTGCAGAATTTCCTCGTGGCCGTGCTTCCGATATCCATGACTTCAGCAAAGGTCCACCAGAAACTGTTATTGTTCCAAAAACCATCGGTAATGCTTGCAACGTGATTAGAGAAGATCCATGTGTGTAGTACTGTGTGGTAGAGGGTATATCGATGACTCCAGTACTTTCGATTTTGCGTAAACATTTAACTGTGAGAAATGTTTGTTTCTGATGAAGTCCGCTAAAAAAGAACAGTCTGATGTCAATCGCTGTAAGGGACGCTGAATTAGTTTGACCTATAAAGCACAAAATCCATACAAAACATGTTAACAGGTGCCAAAACTAAAAGCAGTTCTCACGGTTTGACACTCTCTGATTTCCGTATATTTACAAGGTTTGAAAGCCAATGTCCGGACACAAATTTTCTAATACAATACGACGCAGTTCTCAAAGCAACTTGAATAACGCGCCTTTTAAGATGAAAGAGTTCTTAGCGCTCTTACGTACAAAAGCAAAGGTGAATTGTCATGCTCACGAAATGACCGTTTCTAATCTGCTCTCCGGTTGTACACAGTAGAAATTGCTGTAAAATGTGAAACTAACTGGAAGATTAAAACTCTGTGCCGGACACAGCCAGGAAGTTTCATATCAGCGCACACTCCGGTTCAGAGTGAAAATTTGCTGTAAATATGTTCGTATCCTTCTGCACTTAGCGCTTTCGTAAGCACAATAGGGGGAGCACACCATAATAATGAAAAACACTGCCATACTGTAACGGTTCCTTCTTCGCACCTCTCTGTTGGCAATATACGTGATGGCACGTAACGTTCTCCAGGCAATCCCCAAACCCAAAGCCTCCACTAGATCGCCACAGGATGTAAGATGATTCATCACTCCATATCTTTTGTTACCAATCATCTACTGTCTAGTGGCATCGGTCTTTAAGCTTGAAGCTGACTGCAGAAAAGTGTGGCTCATGAGGAGCTTCTCCGCCATTTTACTCCACTCTTTTTAATACCGTCATTGTCATAGTTGGACTGATGACAGCATTTTAGAACTCACGAATGATTCCTTGTGACGATTTCTTGCGATTTTTTACAATCATCTTCTGCAGTGCTCGACGGTCGCTGCCATGAGTACATGGGGCCTCGGTTTGGTTTAACAGTGGCTGTTACCTCGTGCTTCCACTTCGCAGTCACGTTACTGAAGCTTCCATACCTCAGTATCCAAATACAACTCTTATCTCTCCTTCTGCTCCCTGACTTCAACTGGGAACAGTGTGTAACTACGTGTTGTTTTCGTTTAAGAGAAGTCTGACTTTTGTTCACCGATGCTGATTTCAGTTTGTGCTACTTTCAATCACAGCGTTTGTTCTCTTCGGCGTTTTTGATCAGCTGGATGCAAAACTCCACAACCATCGGCCTGAATCATAATACAAGAAATAATCATCTCTCTTCGGGATAAAGCCCCTACCCACACAGGTTCTTAAGCAACGGAAAAGCTGATGGACGGGAGAAACGAATCCTTGGAACAGCCACAATATTTGGCTTTTCATACGTAGAGCCATTTGTGACGAAAAGGTTTTGAATCCAGTCAACAGGTTAACAAAGATTGACCATTAACTGTACTTCAGGGCCGAAATGTGCTTGCTTCTGACACACTCTCACATAACTTTGCATAAGTCGTGTGCTCTTGATTTACTAAATTTCGACTGTGCTCGAGTTACCAATGCTTAGTTTAGGCAATCGGACTCAAAGTTATTAATTCTCCTGCGAAACATCCGGTAATCCGTACATACAACAATGTGGTTTGTAAATCATTTCTTTGGAGTTACACAAATTACTGTCAACAGTCCAGTTCAGGCGTCATTTTAGAGAGCAAGAAAAAATCAAATCCAAAAGGGACCAGGTTGCCAAGAAATTAAAAACTCTGTTATTTCTTCAATCAATAAAAAAGTGAATATGCATGACTGTGGAAACTACCCGAGTGTCAGTACGACTATGATTCCATCTCTAGCGCGTTTGTGTATATGGGGAAATCTTAAAAAGAAAAAAATAAAGATGGAGGCTACAGTATCTGAAGAACAGAATGGTTTTAGATCAGGGTGCTCATGTACTCATGGACGTTACGGAGTCTAGTAGAGAAGATAATAGCCAGAGGGATAGAGGCCCATTGAGACTTCGTGGATTTGCAGAAAGCCTATTATACGGTACCACAAAACAATCTGTGGACGAGTGTGAAGAATAGTGGCGTGTCAACTATTTTTATCAAAGCAGTTCACAGTGCTAACGACTGTTTGAATGCCTTCAAAGTAGGAAATTCAGTGACACCGGAGTTTCCTGTCACAGACAGGCTAGACGAAGCATGTTCTGTAGCAGCGACACTATTTAAAATCTTTGTGGAAGAGGCACTTAAAGCATGGAGGCATAAGAGACGATTTGGAGGACGAAACCTTGTACACACGTCTCTTCGCTGATGACCAGGTCATCTTGGCAGGAGAAAAGGTTGCTCAGAAGTCAAAAGAAGAGAATGAAAGATGTGGTCTCATAATTAGCGTGACGAAAACCGAATATTTGAGGGTTGGCGACAATAATGTAGACGATCTGGAGTTTGGAGCCAGTAAGATCAGTGCACGTCTGTTAGGTGTCTGTGGGCTATGATATCATCAAACGGAAAAAGTAAAGATGAAATAAAACAGGTTAGGTCAAGCAGTCCGTACGGCAACTAAAGTCGGTCCTTTGGAATAACAAAATGGACCAAACAGGTGTCACATCGTTCAGTTGTTGAAAACGTCGCTACTTACGGAACAGAAACGTGAATAATAAACACGCGTCAGAGTAAGCGAAGCTGTAGCCTCTCTAAGTTGGATCGTGTTCCAAATAGCAACATAAGAGAAGCTATGGGTGTCGATAAATCAGTAATAGACATCATAGAGATGAAACGTCTAAAATGGTATTGACATTAGAAAGGGTGGACGATATCCGGTGGCCAAAGAAGGTATGTCTGTGGATCCCAGTGGAAACAAGAAAGCTGGACGACCTAGAAGGAGCTGCAGTGTAGAGATCTGGGACGCGATGGATGCCAGAGGACTACAAGAAGGAAACTGACAGAAAACTGACGAAGTGGAATTCGGGAAGCGAGAACTGGCACCAGCAGCAGCATATTCGCAAGATCATGATGAATTAGCATTCTTTATTAACTCTTTTATCAGAAAACTTTTGAATCAACTCTTCACTGTGGTAAAGATTAAGCATTTTCGTATTTAACACTAACTATCCTGAAAAATCACTCCCTCACATTAACGATTACGAAAATAATCTGGATACTTCTGAATAAGGTAAAATCTAAAGTAATCATGGACGTTACTGGCAGACCTACTTTCTTTGCGTAGATATCCTGTTAAAACTAGTGCACATAAATGGCTACACATTTCCCATACTTTGCGAACAATGAAATACTAAACAAAATTTAATTATTTCTGTTGGGTGTTTTGGTCAGTAATATTCTATGAGTAAAGTTATTCCTAGACTAACAGTTAAATTTTCATAAAGTTCTAATTCTGTTCCAGCATTGCGCAACAGTTAAGCTGGGAGCTTTTTTAATTAGACTCAATGAGCAAATTATTTTTCAAGATAACACAGGTATCTGACAGAGTTGGTTAAGAAAATACGACTGTTTCTAATTATAATCATGACTCTACGGTATTATTTTAGGCTGCTGCCCAGGACTCGGCCACGGGGAAAACGACGAGTCAGCTACATATGGATGTACATGTAAATTAAACTTTCCACTATATTGACAAAAAACACCCACAACAGCTACTGCTCCATAACTTTTTACACTACTAAATAAAACAGTACGCTACCTGGAGGCCATGATACTAACCGTTGACTGACTCAAGCGCCTGCTGGATAAACATACGTACTACACGCATGGCTCTTCCTCTAATTTCTAACGCGATGGAGCACTATACAGCGATTCCATATATTTACAGATTGACCTACCATCCCTAAGAGGCTCTAATTTCTTTTAACTGTATCGATTTTAGCCTCGCATCTAATCCAGGACATACCCAGCTTCACGGCTGGTGACTGGCTGCTACTGTGTGCACATTTGGTGCGCTCTGCTGGAGCCCTTCACCTTTAACTTTAGCCTGTTTCTGCCGCCCTAACACAGAGGGACCCCCTCGGGCATTTCCTGCCCTTGTCGTTACAAGTTCTGCAGACCCTATGCATCGATGAGTAAAAGTACACTACTAGCCATTAAAATTGCTATATCAACAAAAAGAAATGCAGATGATAAAGGGGTATTCGTTGGACAAATATATTATACCACAACAGACATGTGATTACCCTTTCACGCAATTTGTGTGCATACATCCTCAGAAATCAGTACCCAGAACAACTACCTCTGTCCATAATAACGGCCTTGATACGCCTGGGCATTGAGTCCAACGGAGATTGGATGGCGTGTGCAGGTACAGCTGCCCATGCAGCTTCAACACGATACCACAATTCATCAAGAGTAGTGACTGACGTATTATGACAAGCCATTTGCTCGGCCACCATTGACCAGACGTTTTCAGTTGGTGAGAGATCTGGAGAATGTGCTGGCCAGGGCAGCAGTTGAACATTTTCTGTATCCAGAAAGGCCCGTACAGGACCTGCAATATGTGGTAGTGCATTATCCTGCTCAAATGTAGGGTTTTGCAGGGATCGAATGAAGGGTAGAGCCACGGGTCGTAACACATCTGAAATGTAACGTCCACTGTTCAAAGTGCCGTCAATGCGGACAAGAGGTGATCGAGACGTGTATCCAGTGACACTCCATACCACCATGCCGGATGATACGCCAGTATGGCGATGGCGAATACACCTTCCAATGTGCGTTCACCGCGATGTCGCCAAACACGGATGCGACCATCATGATGTTGTAAACAGAACTTAAATTCATCCGAAAAATGACGTTTTGCAATTCGTGCACCCAGGTTAGTCGTTGAGTACACCATCGCAGGCGCTGCTGTATGTGATGCAGCGTCAAGGGTAGTCGCAGCCATGGTCTCCGAGATCATAGTCCAGGCTGCTGCAAACGTCGTCGAACTGTTCGTGCAGATGGTTGTTGTCTTCCAAACGTCCCCATTTGTTGACTCAGGGATCGAGACGTGGCTGCACGATCCGTTACAGCCATGCGGATAAGATGCGTGTCATCTCAACTGCTAGTGATACGAGGCCATTGAGATCCAGCACGGCGTTCCGTATTACCCTCCTGAGCCCACGGATTCCATAATCTGCTAACAGTCATTGGATCTCGACCGACGCGAGCAGCAATGTCGCGATACGAGAAACCGCAATCGCGATAGGCTACAATCCGACCTACATCAAAGTCGGAAACGTGATGGTACATATTTCTCCTCCTTACACGAGGCATCACAATAACGTTTCACCAGGCAACGCACGTCAACTGATGTTTGTACACTGCTGGAAATGGAAAAAAGAACACATTGACACCGGTGTGTCAGACCCACCATACTTGCTCCGGACACTGCGAGAGGGCTGTACAAGCAATGATAACACGCACGGCACAGCGGACACACCAGGAACCGCGGTGTTGGCCGTCGAATGGCGCTAGCTGCGCAGCATTTGTGCACCGCCGCCGTCAGTGTCAGCCAGTTTGCCGTGGCATACGGAGCTCCATCGCAGTCTTTAACACTGGTAGCATGCCGCGACAGCGTGGACGTGAACCGTATGTGCAGTTGACGGACTTTGAGCGAGGGCGTATAGTGGGCATGCGGGAGGCCGGGTGGACGTACCGCCGAATTGCTCAACACGTGGGGCGTGAGGTCTCCACAATACATCGATGTTTTCGCCAGTGGTCGGCGGAAGGTGCACGTGCCCGTCGACCTGCGACCGGACCGCAGCGACGCACGGATGCACGCCAAGACCGTAGGATCCTACGCAGTGCCGTAGGGGACCGCACCGCCACTTCCCAGCAAATTAGGGACACTGTTGCTCCTGGGGTATCGGCGAGGACCATTCGCAACCGTCTCCATGAAGCTGGGCTACGGTCCCGCACACCCTTAGGCCGTCTTCCGCTCACGCTCCAACATCGTGCAGCCCACCTCCAGTGGTGTCGCGACAGGCGTGAATGGAGGGACGAATGGAGAAGTGTCGTCTTCAGCGATGAGAGTCGCTTCTGCCTTGGTGCCAATGATGGTCGTATGCGTGTTTGGCGCCGTGCAGGTGAGCGCCACAATCAGGACTGCATACGACCGAGGCACACAGGGCCAACACCCGGCATCATGGTGTGGGGAGCGATCTCCTACACTGGCCGTACACCTCTGGTGATCGTCGAGGGGACACTGAATAGTGCACGGTACATCCAAACCGTCATCGAACCCATGGTTCTACCATTCCTAGACCGGCAAGGGAACTTGCTGTTCCAACAGGACAATGCACGTCCGCATGTATCCCGTGCCACCCAACGTGCTCTAGAAGGTGTAAGTCAACTACCCTGGCCAGCAACATCTCCGGATCTGTCCCCCATTGAGCATGTTTGGGACTGGATGAAGCGTCGTCTCACGCGGTCTGCACGTCCAGCACGAACGCTGGTCCAACTGAGGCGCCAGGTGGAAATGGCATGGCAAGCCGTTCCACAGGACTACATCCAGCATCTCTACGATCGTCTCCATGGGAGAATAGCAGCCTGCATTGCTGCGAAAGGTGGATATACACTGTACTAGTGCCGACATTGTGCATGCTCTGTTGCCTGTGTCTATGTGCCTGTGGTTCTGTCAGTGTGATCATGTGATGTATTTGACCTCAGGAATGTGTCAATAAAGTTTCCCCTTCCTGGGACAATGAATTCACGGTGTTCTTATTTCAACTTCCAGGAGTGTAAATGAGAAGTCGGTTGGAAACTTTCCTCATGTCAGAATGTTGTAGGTGTCGCCACCGGCACCAACCTTGTGTGAATGCTCTGAAAAGCTAATCATTTGCTTATCACAGCATCTTCTTCCTGTCTGTTAAATTTCGCTTCTGTAGCACGCCATCTTCATGGTGTAGCAATTTCAATGGCCAGTAGTGTAGATCCTTAATTAAGAATAGGAATCACTAGCTATAAAATGAAATACAAAGATTCAATCAATTCCTGAGTTAATTACCACAAGTTGATTTCGTTAAAAGCATTGCCAAGTAATTCGGTAAAAGGTACTCCAGATGCAACGACAATAACGATAAATAAAAACAAGATATACCTGAAGTGAGTTACGGTCGGCAAAGCTTAGAAAGTGAAAACGTGATGATAAAATCAGCTCTCTATTTTTGTTATTGTGGTCTTCAGTCCTGAGACTTGTTTGATGCAGCTCTCCATGCTACTCTATCCTGTGCAAGCTTCTTCATCTCCCAGTACCTACTGCAACCTACATCCTTCTGAATCGGCTTGGTGTATTCGTCTCTTGGTCTTCCTCTATGATTTTTACCCTCCTCGCTGCCCTCCAATACTAAATTGGTGATCCCTTCATGCCTCAGAACATGTCCTAACAATCGATCCCTTCTTCTAGTCAAGTTGTGCCACAAACTTGTCTTTTCCCCAATCCGATTCAATACCTCCTCATTAGTTATATGATCTACCCATCTAATCTTCAGCATTCTTCTGTAGCACCACATTTCAAAAGCTTCTATTCTCTTCTTGTCTAAACTATGTATCGTCCATGTTTCACTTCCATACATGGCTACACTCCATACAAATACTTACAGAAACAACTTCCTGACACTTAAATCTATACTCGATGTTAACAAATTTCTCTTCTTCAGAAACGCTTTCCTTCCCATTGCCAGTCTACATTTTATATCCTCTCTACTTCGACCATAATCAGTTATTTTGCTCCCCAAATAGCAAAACTCCTTTACTACTTTAAGTGTCTCATTTCCTAATCTAACAACCTCAGCATCACCCGACTTAATTCGACTACATCCAATTATCCTCGTTTTGCTTTCGTTGATGTTCATCTTATACCCTCCTTTCAAGACCCTATCCATTCCGTTCAACTGCTCTTCCAAGTCCTTTGCTGTCCCTGACAAAATTGCAATGTCATCGCCAAACCTCAAAGTTTTTATTTCTTCTCCATGGATCTTAATACCCACTCCGAATTTTTCTTTTGTTTCCTTCATTGCTTGCTCAATATACAGATTGAATAACATCGGGGATAGGCTACAACCCTGTCTCACTCCCTTCCCAACCACTGCTTCCCTTTCATGCCCCTCGACTCTTATAACTGCCATTTGGTTTCGAAACAAATTGTAAATAGCATTTCGCTCCCTGTATTTTACCCCTGACACCTTCAGAATTTGAAAGAGAGTATTCCAGTGAACATTGTCAAAAGCTTTCTCTAAGTCTATAAATGCCAGAAACGTAGGTTTGCCTTTTCTTAATCTATTCTCTAAGATAAGTTGTAGGGTCAGTATTGCCTCACGTGTTCCAATATTTCTATGGAATCCAAACTAATCTTTCCCAAGGTCGGCTTCTACCAGTTTTTCCATTCGTCTGTAAATAATTCGCGTTAATATTTTGCAGCTGTGACTTATTAAACTGATAGTTCGGTAATTTTCACATCTGTCAGCACCTGCTTTCTTTGGGATTGGAATTATTATATTCTTCTTGAAGTCTGAGGGAATTTCGCCTGTCTCGTACATCTTGCTCACCAGAGTTTTGTCAGGACTGGCGCTCCCAAGGCCGTCAGTAGTTCTAATGGAATGTTGTCTTCTCCCGGGGCCTTGTTTCGACTCAGGTCTTTCAGTGCTCTGTCAAACTGTTCACGCAGTATGGTATCTCTCATTTGATCTTCATCTACTTCCGCTTCCATTTCCATAATATTGTCCTCAAGAACATCGCCCTTGTATAGACCCTCTATATACTCCTTCCACCTTTCTGCTTTCCCTTCTCTGCTTAGAACTGGGTTTCCATCTGAGTTCTTGATATTCATGCAAGTGGTTCTCTTTTCTCCAAAAGTCTCTTTAATTTTCCTATAGGCAGTATCTATCTTACACCTAGTGAGATAAGCCTCTACATCGTTACATTTGTCCTCTAGCCATCCCTGCTTAGCCATTTTGCAATTCCTGTCGATCTAATTTTTGAGACCTTTGTATTCCTTTTTGCCTGCTTCATTTACTACATTTTTATATTTTGTCCTTTCAACTCCTGTATAGTGTTTCTCATTGTTGTAGCACAACGCTGGTGAGCGTTATCGTGAAATAGCATAACATCACGCAATCTTCTCGCCATCCTTGGATTGCATCTGCAAGACGTCTCGGTTGTTGAAAATAAAAGTCATCAGAGATGTTTACACCTCTGGGAGGCAGTTCGTAGTACACCATAGTGTCGCTGTTCCACCAGCGCGCAGGTCTTTCTGCGAGGAATTACAGCTTTGTTTGGACCCAACCATTCCTTTATTTTTCTAATGTTAGCATAAACAGAACATTTCTCATCTCTATTCAGGATACGAAAGGTCTCTGTTATTCACAAGCCAATTGCTGGCGAGCAAGAAGAGATGCACATACGGCCCACCTGCTGATTTTTCTGATTTTGGTTTAGAACATGTGGTACTGTTACTCCCGATTCTCGAACCTTCCCCATTGCATGCAAATGTCGTACGGTGGTGGATCATTGTGGATGAATGCGTTTAAACGATCTTTATCAAATCCCCAAGGTCTTCCTGAACGTTGAAAGTTTCGAATGTCAAAACAATACTCCTTAAAAAGATAATCCCATTTTGTTCCCGTGTTCTGTCCACTGGCATTATCCCCATACACGGCGCAAATATTTCTTGCTGCCTCCGCTACTGTTACTCCTCTATTGAACTTAATCGGTAGAATATGTCAGAAATGTTCCGATTTCTTCACTTTACACTCTATTTTCTAGTGCCCATTGCTCCGCTCACTATCTCCAAATGACGAAATGACAACACGTAAACTCAAATAGCAACGGTGAACTACAGATAAAAAGAGACAATTGATAAATAAACCCATAGCAACCAGAAATACCATCATCTTAAACAAAAACACCGCGAACTTATGCACCAACGTAATGAGACGCAAAGTGACTGCTGTAAACAGAGATCCAAGTGTCCCCTCTGCGCGCAGAACCCGAAGCCGCTCTGCTCAGACCAAAATCCAAAGCGAAGCTATAAGCGCAGAGCGTGTCAGTTCTATGGATATTTCCCGCGTCTCAAGCAACAACTGTCAATCAGAAAAGTGACATTTTTGTACCGCCGACGAAAAAATTAAGCAGACGCAGCTGCACTCTAACCACCGTAGGAAAAATGCAGTCAAGTGTACTGAGACCCCTCTTTCAGAAACTTGCGTCTGAAAGTATTACGTCACGATTCTCTAGACTTTGGCACACGAGGAAGGCAGTCCACGGCGCGTATGTCATAGCACGTGACACGGCAGGTCTTACAAGTGCTAGCAGCCGTCTCTGGCGGAGACCGAGTAACTATTTCAGACGAGTTTAGTAATTCTTGACTGCATGCATGCAAGTTCTCGATGACACACGAAAAAATTAAGACATTTAGCGGGCAGCTTTTCAATTAAATATTGATTTCCCGTGGGCACTGCGCGTGGGCCAAACGTCCGCGTAGTGTGGGAGACAAGCCTACTAGTGTGACGTCACAAGTTCGTTGCATGGCCTGTATATATCGTTGGCCCCGACTCCCCATGTCTTCCATTTCGAGCGTTTTGCGTGCTGCGTTCTAGGGTGGGAACATAAAAGGGAAAAAGTAGATGAAAGAGAAAAATGGCCTAGATGCTGTACTGGCGGCCGAAGCGTATGACCGTCATTCCCAGGGACTGCCTGTGTCTTTTGGAGAACTTCCGGGATCGGTATCTCCCTATGAAAGTTTTGTCTTAACAGTGGCTCAAAAAACTGGCCGTCTTATTTACCAAATCCTCTTTCCACCAGGGAAACGTTTCGCAGACGTTCTTAGCAGAATAAAATAAAAAATTATTATTACGTAAGACAAAGTTCATTCACTTAAAAGGAAAGAACGTCGAAATTAAAGTGCAGTTTTCTATGTAAATCTTTCTCTTTCAGACAACTGAAGTTTCTCTTCGCCATCGTATTATGCAACGTTGCATTTGTCTGTTTTCGTCTACCATACGAATCGGTTCAAATTCGGCACAATCAGCCGTGAGCTTTGCAGCCAGCTTTGTAGCCAGAAGTCGGCGCCGTAACCAAAGCTTGATATTTAATTACGCCGACATGGACGTTGGGCGCTACCAGTGCCCCCTTTATTTGCGGCAAGTGTATTCTGTGATGAGCCCGCATTCAAGCAAACCGCTGAAGAATACCCAGTATTAGTGCACTGCGACATATTCATGACATTTTGAACTTAGCGCAGTCCACTAAGCGAGAATATTCTATTCTCGGACACACAAACGGAGTTATTCAATGAAGCGGTCAACATGCGACAGAAAGTAATTTCCGTAAGAACGCATTAACATTCTCCGTAGTTGCATTTGTGTTAGATGAGCTGCTTTTTGTTGTTGTCTCTTTCAAGGGAAGAGGATAGAGCGTATAAATTAGAAACGATGTGATTAAACATTTTAATACTGAGGTGGTTTAATTCATTTTAGAGATTCCAATAAATACGTCTAACACTACTTAGTGATGTTTTCCGTTCACACTGAGTAGTTCGCGTCCATAAATTCGTTGTCATTTTATAGTGATTTTGTACGATACTGCCTTTTCTCTATTTATTCTGATGTTCACCCACTGTGCATTTTGTACAAATTACCTAAATATTTCCCTAGGCAGCATTTTCTGAATCGTTCACTTCTATTCAATAACAGAAGAGTTAGCAGTTATTCTATTAAAAAAAGATGTGCATCATAACTCTCAATAAGCAACACATAAATAAATATGTGATTGATTCAGTTAGTGTCAACGAACTTTAACGTTATCATTGTTAATATGTAAAGAATTATATTTTGTATTGCCAAAAACCTACAGCTGAGAAACAGTCCTTCAGCATAGTCTAATAGGTAGTTTACAGAATGAATCTTACATTCTACATCAGTTTGTACGCTGTTTTGAAACTGACCGGTTGACTGAAATTGGGACTCGATCTTGTTCCAAATCTAAGTATTGGTTTCAGATAAAAATTTAGCCACCCCTATAGAAATCATTACAAGCATCATGGGCTTGATAACTGCGTGGACTCGGTTAGGAAGTGGGTCCACATGGTTGCGCAGGTACATTTCATCCCGGTTAAACCACTAACTGAGGATTTGATCGCGCAGTTCCAGCAAATTGCGGGGATGCTTGTGTCGGCGTCCTGCCCGTTGTTCCAATATGTCCCACATATTTTCTGTGAGGTCCACGTCAGGTGATTTTGCAGGCCAGTCGAGATGTAATAGGGTGGGGGTATGTTCAGAAAACCAGTTACATATTCTTTCAGCCCCATGAACTTTGCTGTAGTCGTCTTGAGAAATCTGGGTGAGCAATGTCCTCTTGCACGGTGACCGACTCCAAATGTTCGCTGTATGCAGTTCCCTTCGCAATGTTCTTCCACTAACAGCTTGGGATGGACCTTGACTCACTGCCTGCAGCAATTCCTGCCATGCTTCGAAGTGATTTTGATTGACAAGCCGTGAATCGCCTCTCTGGTCCTTCTGAGTCAGGGTCTTTTCCCGACCATAATATTCTGACATCGTACTATGCTGCCACGTGTGTTAAGCCATTGCGTGTAAACACATTGAACAGTCTTTCGCGAAGCACCAACAAATCCAGCAACGTCACGCACCATATAACCATGGGAACGGCCAGACACTCTGTCACGTCCCTACATTTGCCCATGCTTCCGTACCCTGCTCGCTTGAAACACAAATGTCTCACTAATTGCACAGCCTTGTGTTGTGAATTTCCGCAACCAGCATGTATGGAAAAATGTAAATCCCCAAGCAGTTCAGGAAAGAGCGCATCTATACCGATTCTCAATCAACGTATGGGCAGCCGTACTTGGCGATAGATTAATAGGGCCTCATGTGCTACCATAAAGGTTAACTGGAGCGCATTATCTGGACTTTCTCATTAATGTATTGCCTGTCTTGCTGAAGGCTGTGCCACTGCAGCAACAAAAGAAATGTCGTCCATAGATGATGGCGCACCAGCACACTTTCGTCTCATACTGCACGAACATCTGACGCAGACGTTTCAGGACCGCTGAATTGGCTAGCATAGTGATACGAAGGAGGGGGAGGGGGACGGGTGCCTGGACACCTTGGCCCGCTCTTTCTCCATACCTCTGTCCCGTAGACTTTTGGTACGGGGAAACTTGAAAGAACTGGTCTACGCCACGCCAATCAACGATATGCGGACACTACACGGTCGCGTCTTCGTTGCGTGCCAGCACGTACAACAAGAACTACGAGGGTGAGCAAATTAAAACCTTAAATTTGTAATAACAAATCAAAATTTAGCGCCATTATCCTGTAAGTTAGTAAGCGTGCTACAAACACCTTGCAGAATGGACTATAGGTGGCAGCATAGTGCAGATGCACACATACAGTTGCAGTATCAGTATAAAGATAGCTGCTCCACTTGCGACTGGCACCAGGGAAGAACAGCGTTCTGTTATTCGGTGCCGGCCGCAGTGGCCGTGCGGTTCTAGGTGCTGCAGTCTGGAACCGCGAGACCGCTACGGTCGCAGGTTCGAATCCTGCCTCGGGCATGGATGTGTGTGATGTCCTTAGGTTAGTTAGGTTTAACTAGTTCTAAGTTCTAGAGGAGTAATGACCTCAGAAGTTGAGTCCCATAGTGCTTAGAGTCATTTGAACGATTTTTTTTTAATTTCTTTATTCGGTTTTTGCGTAGTGAAGGCGTGAAATCTATTGAAATTGATCGACGAATGAAGGTTCGGTGCGGTGATGCATGTTTGTCACAGCAGCAAGTCTACGAATGGAGTAGGAAGTTCGCAAATGCGGTGACTGCAGTGGAAGATGCTCCTCGTCCAGGTCAGCCACAACGAGTTGTGACTCCATAGAATATTGCAGCAGTTGAAGCCATAGTGAAAGAAAACTGTCGAGTGACACTGAATGACATTGCAGCACGTTTACAGATTAGTCACGGGTCAGCACACCACACTGTGCATGATGTGCTCCAGTTTCACAAAGTGTCTGCAAGATGGGTGCCACGGCAGCTTACTCCTGAAATGAGAGAACGACGTGTTGATACTTTTGAAGAACTTCTTCGGCGCTTTGAACGAGAAGGTGATGGCTTCCTTGCAAGAATAGTTACTGGGGACGAAACCTGGGTTCACTTCCACCAACCGGAAACGAAGAGAGCGAGGAATGTATGACGCCATTTCTCGATACCAAAACCAAAGAAATTTCAAACAGAACTATCAGCAGGCAAAGATATGCTGACTCTCTTTTGGGACGAAAAAGGCGTCATTTTGGAGCATTACATGCCTAGAGGGACTAATGTCACCAGTGGATCGTACACAGATCTCCTAAAAAATCATCTACAGCCGGCAATCAAGTCAAAGCGACGTTGATTGCTGTCAGCAGGTGTCCTTTTGCAACGTGACAATGCAAGGCCCCACACCGCCCGTACAACAGTTGCAACAACCACAGACCTCCATTTTGAGTGTCTTCCTCATCCACCATACTCACCAGACCTTGCCTCAAGGTATGTCCATATGTTTGGGCCACTCAAAGACGCAATTGGAGGAAAGAAGTTCTGTTCTGATGAAGAGGTACGCTACGCGGTGCATGAGTGGTTGCGCGGGCTAACAAAAGAATTTTTTATAAAGGAATTTATGCACTTTTTAAGTGCTGGAGGGCTTGCATTGAGCGTGGAGGAGGTTATGTTGAAAAGTGATACAGCTTTGTACCACTTCTGCACAATAAATAATATTTTTAAAAAATATTTAAGGTTTTCATTTGACTCACCCTCGTAGGTACACTTCAAAGAGAGCGTCATTCCTTTAGCCAGAGAGCAGAGAGGTGCATTGTCATGAATGGACGCCACGTTGAACACCATCTGTAGACACGTATTTATCTCAGGAAGTAACTTTTCTCAGAAACTATGAATTTCCATTTCTATGAGTACTACCACCTCTTAAAGTATTCTAAACGTGTTTTTGAACACCCTGTATACACTCCACTGCTAGTTCTGCCACCTGCGGTCTATGAGTGGTTGTTGCACGTCGAATGTAGGCGGTGTTGAATTTAATGTGACTCGACCGTGTACGACACAGGTATTAGGTGGCGCAGTCGCTTTCAGTGCGGCGAAACAAGTATGGAGGACGACGAGCTAAGTGGCGGACCACCTCCCTTAGAAGAACCGGGGTTAGCAAGAGGAGGCGCTGTTGTTAGAAGACCGACGTCTCGCAATCGAGGAGATGCTGGAAAACGTGTAACTCAGTCGTGATCAATTTTCAATATTTTTCACATTTTGAAAGTGACAACGCTAAATGTATCACTATGAACGCAGGACAAACGGAAAAAGTAAGAAGAAGACACATGTAAAAACACTACCACCATAAGAGTTAAAGATCCATCCATCACCCGGCTGTGTGTTTAATTTTACTGTGTGTATCATGTGACCCTGACAAAGGAGCAAAACATGAAGGGGCAACATGAATATTCATTACCACCAAAGGACTTGAAGATTCAGCTATCATCGGGCAATATGAGGCTGAGTGTTAGTTTTTGCTGGGTGTTTTACTATGACACAAAAACAAGAGATAAAATCGAGAGGCGAAACATGTAGATTCACTACCATCAAAAGTGTTTAAGATCGGGCAAGGTGAAGCAGAGAACGTTTTGGGGCTGAGATTGTGTGGTGCTAACAGGCTGTGATTAGGGGACAAATAGACACACGAGCATACTACCTAAGACTTCAGACGAAGTTAAGGGAGGCTGTGAAGACGAACCGTCGCAGGAAGCTGTCCAAGGGATTATTTTTACTCAAAATTAACGTTTCAGGTATTTCTGCATAAAGCAGAGTTACACATATTGCTTCTTTCGGCTAGCAAATTTTGCCTCACAATCTTATTCTTCTGATATGGCACCAAGTGACTCCTTCCTCTTTCATCAGATTAAGAAACCATTGCGCGGCAGGCTTTTCCAGAATGACGATGATGCACTTCTCGAGGAGGAGAACCAGACTACAGACTTCTGCAACCAAGATCTCCGCCAAGTCCTCTGTCGCTGCGAAAAATGTCTCACATTCCACCATCATCAAATTTCATGATCACAATGATTTTTTTAGGTGATAATTAAAGTATTCGACTACCTCTCGTATTAGAGAATCAAAGCTTAATGTCCTACGTAATTTTCTGTATTTTCTATCTAAGTGATATACTAGAATGTTTTTTAGGCGAAGAAACTCTCGTCAAATTATGCTTCGGCCCTTTCGTGCGAAAACTTTCTCTCTCTTTCTTTCTTTCTCTCACAACACACATACACACACACACACACACACACACACACACACACACACACACACACATGCACGCACAATTCACGTGCTGTGCGCAGTTTTGTAATTAATTCCCAGTGTCATCAGTAATTACCGCAAGAATGATATGTCAATATAACTCTTCCTCTCATGTTACTCGTTCGTGGGGGCTCGGGATCATTTGTTTAAATATGTCTTCGAATACTAAATTTTTCTTCCATGTCTTTTCTGCCTACATTCGTAAAAAGTAATAAATGAAGAGGAATGTTTTTACGCCTATATCTCGTCATTTCGAATTCGTCTCTCTTTTCCCTTCTATTGCTACCAACTGCATCCTCCCAAAAATATGTTGAACATTTCTTCTAACATTTATTCATATTTAATTTCCTTTCACACCTCGCGTTCTCTCTTGCTCTTGCTCTCCCTCTCTCTCTTTCTCTTACACTCTGGCCTCACTTGTCTTTTACTCCATTCTCCCAAATATAAACAACAAGTCAATCATTTCCTTTTAATGTTTCTCTCTGCCTCACTCCTTTTTTTTTTTTTACTTTCCTCTCTCATTCCTCCAAAAACCTATGAAGCAGTTTCATTTTACATCCTCCATTTCGTTTCCCGTCCTATGGTCTGATAACATCGTTTCGTTATTCCTTTTCTCTCTTCCCTCAGATAAAAGGAACTGTGATATACTTCTCTATATGGTCCATTTTTCTTGCTTGTCAGTGTCTTATTTTGCGCTTCTAGCCACCTCCATATTCCACGCTTCCTGCATTCTTCCATCCTTCCATTCCTCCTTCCCTTCCCTTCTCTCTCTCTCTCTTTCTCTCTCTCTCTCTCTCTCTCTCTCTCTCTCTCTCTCTCTCTCTCTCTCTCTCACACACACACACACACACACACACATACACACACACACACACATTCTCTTCACATAAATTGCACTATTTTCGAATTAATTCGCAACTTCTTCGGGGGATACTGCAAGAACGACATGTCAAATACGACGCTCCCTCTCATATTCCTCGTTGTGGGGGCTCTGCATTCCTATATTGCATAAAAAACGTCATGCTTCGGTGGAAATTAATTAAACTTTTACCTCTTAACTGACTGTTGTCGTCTTCTTCTTGGCAGGAAATATCCGGTCAGTCTCTACTCTCTTCTAGTGCTAACACTTCACGACAACAGAATTTCGTATATATTGTCATCCGGTGTCTTTTTGATTAATAAATAATATTTTTATACAATCATCTTATTTATTTGAAGGACGGTAAGTGTGTCGCCTAGCGCTAGAACACATAGATGCACCTACCTCTACCTCTACCGGAAAAAAACGCAATACCACAAAATAATTAATTTAGAGTAATGAAATGTCGGGAATACATTTGTCTAGGAAAGATACTTAAGTGATTAGTATCGCAAGATCATAGGTGAATAAAAGCGAGTGATAAGGCGTTGAAAATGTGAAATGCTGGTACATTAATAACCGGTGTAACTTTCAATGTTGAATGCAAGCGTGCAAACGTGCATGTATTGTGTCGTACAGAAGTCGGATGTCTTTCGCGGGATGGAGGTCCACGCCTGTTGCACTTGGTCGGTCAACACAGGCGCAGTTGACGCTGTTTGTGTATGAAGCTGGGGTTGTTGTCTCGTGATGTCCTATAAGTTCTCGACTGGGACAGATCTGATGATCGAGTAGGCCAAGGCAACATCTACATCTACATCTACATGACTACTCTGCAATTCACATTTAAGTGCTTGGGAGAGGGTTCATCGAACCACAATCGTACTATCTCTCTACTATTCCACTCCCGAACAGCGACGGGAAAAACGAACACCTAAACCTTTCTGTTCGAGCTCTGATTTCTCTTATTTTATTTTGATGATCATTCCTACCTATGTAGGTTGGGCTCAACAAAATATTTTCGCATTCGGAAGAGAAAGTTGGTGACTGAAATTTCGTAAAAAGGTCTCGCCGCGACGAAAAACGTCTATGCTGTAATGACTTCCATCCCAACTCGTGTATCATATCTGCCACACTCTCTCCCCTATAACGTGATAATACAAAACGAGCTGCCCTTTTTTGCACCCTTTCGATGTCCTCCGTCAATCCCACCTGGTAAGGATCCCACACCCCACAGCAATATTCTAACAGAGGACGAACGAGTGTAGTGTAAGCTGTCTCTTTAGTGGACTTGTTGCATCTTCTAAGTGTCCTGCCAATGAAACGCAACCTTTGGCTCGCCTTCCCGACAATATTATCTATGTGGTCCTTCCAACTGAAGTTGTTCGTAATTTTAACACCCAGGTACTTAGTTGAATTGACAGCCTTGAGAATTGTACTATTTATTGAGTAATCGAATTGCAACGGATTTCTTTTGGAACTCATGTGGATCATCTCACACTTTTCGTTATTTAGCGTCAACTGCCACCTGACACACCATACAGCAATCTTTTCTAAATCGCTTTGCAACTGATACTGGTCTTCGGATGACCTTACTAGACGGTAAATTACAGCATCATCTGCGAACAATCTAAGAGAACTGCTCAGATTGTCACCCAGGTCATTTATATAGATCAGGAACAGCAGAGGTCCCAGGACGCTTCCCTGGGGAACACCTGATATCACTTCAGTTTTACTCGATGATTTGCCATCTATTACTACGAACTGCGACCTTCCTGACAGGAAATCACGAATCCAGTCGCATAACTGAGACGAAACCCCATAGCTCCGCAACTTGATTAGAAGTCGCTTGTGAGGAACGGTGTCAAAAGCTTTCCGGAAATCTAGAAATACGGAATCAACTTGAGATCCCCTGTCGATAGCGGCCATTACTTCGTGCGAATAAAGAGCTAGCTGCGTTGCACAAGAGCGATGTTTTCTGAAGCCATGCTGATTACGTGTCAATAGATCGTTCCCTTCGAGGTGATTCATAATGTTTTAATACAGTATATGCTCCAAAACCCTACTGTAAACCGACGTCAATGATATAGGTCTGTAGTTAAATGGATTACTCCTACTACCCTTCTTGAACACTGGTGCGACCTGCGCAATTTTCCAATCTGTAGGTACAGATCTATCGGTGAGCGAGCGGTTGTATATGAGTGCTAAGTAGGGAGCTATAGTATCAGCGTAATCTGAAAGGAACCTAATCGGTGTACAATCTGGACCTGAAGACTTGCCCGTATCAAGCGATTTGAGTTGCTTCGTAACCCCTAATGTATCTACTTCTAAGAAACTCATCCTAGCAGATGTTCGTGTTTCAAATGCTGGAATATTCCATTCGTCTTCCCTGGTGAAGGAATTTCGGAAAACTGCGTTCAATAACTCCGCTTTAGCGGCACAGTCGTCGATAACAGTACCATCGGCACTGCGCAGCGAAGGTATTGACTGCGTCTTGCCGCTTGTGTACTTTACATACGACCAGAATTTCTTCGGATTTTCTACCAAATTTCGAAACTCTGTAGAGCATGTTAGGTTGTAACAGCTGTATGTGGCCGAGAGTTACCCCGTTGGAAAACACCCCCCAGAATGCTTTTCATGAATGGCAACAATGTCTTCCACTGAGCTCTCGCGTGACACCACTGAAGTCCCAAATGGCGTTGGTTTTTGGGGCTAGTGGAATATGCGCTTCGCCGGCCGCGGTGGTCTAGCGGTTCTAGGCGCTCAGTCCGGAACCGCGCGACTGCTACGGCCGCAGGTTCGAATCCTGCCTCGGGCATGGATCTGTGTGATGTCCTTAGATTAGTTAGGTTTAAGTAGTTCTAAGTTCTAGGGGACTGATGACCACAGATGTTAAGTCCCATAGTGCTCAGAGCCATTTGAACCAATGTGCGCTTCAGGGCTGTTGACTCGGAGCTGTCCTCGAAGTAACAGATTCCTAACAGTTCGTTGTGTCGCTGTGTGCTGTTCAAATTGCTGTCGCAGATGCAGTAAGATGCTGCAAAGCCATACGCGGAACACGATGGTCTGCCTTCTCGCTAGTGCCAAGTGGTCGTCCGAAGGCTGGTCTTCTTTCGACCGTGCATTTTCGTAACCAGCGCTGCCAGAAATCATGTACAGTGGCTACAGTCCTGCCAAGTCTTTCTGTAGTATCGCAGAAAGAACATCCAGATTCTCGTAGCCCTGTTACACGACCTCGTCCTAACTCAGTGTGTTGTTGACAATGGTGTCTTTGTTGTGTTAAGAGCACTGTTGACAAACATTACTCGCCACGTCCAGTCTAAAAGGTAAAGCCCCACAATCGCGTGAGTGGCCTGCTGGGAAGAGGGGACAAATAGAATAGCGTCTCGGCGGCCATACTAGTGGTAAACTTAGGCTCGAACTTTGACTTTATTTACTTCGCCTGTGATTACCATTCGTTTTACTTTGATTCAGATCTCGGCATAATGCCTCAATTAAGTACGTAACTACAAAATAGCTTTTATCTTTTGAAAAAGAAAAAAACACACCGAGTCAATGTTTACCAATTTGTGTTACATACTAAAAGGAATTTTCCATAGGTACAAATTATGTAGTGGTCCCTTACATTTTTCGCAGTTTATCTGTGGTATACTTACATAACATGCATCAAAATACCCAGAGAATTTAATGAAGTTCCACTACAGTCAGTGGCGTAATCAGATTTCGTTAAGCAAATCCACATTTCGGCTATTAAATAGGTTTCCTCAGTTTGTTACCAGAGGAACAAGCTGTCATTCATATGTCAAGCAGTATAGCATTACAAAACTAGTTTTTGTAGCTACATGGCAGACAAAAAGACTTGAAGAAATGTGCATTTTGTAATATACATCGTCTGTATTTTTATTTTACGTCGAAAACTGCATTAAATATGCCAAAGTGCTTCCCCCAACTCACGACTAGACTATCACCTTTTATACTAACCTTGATCTCAGACTGATCTGTAGCGTAGCCAGTCACCATAAACAAGATTTCTATCACAATGTAATCACAATATCAATTTTTGAATATTTATACTTCAGTTTACACCGGATTGTGGTATTTTCACCAATATCTGAGCTATTTTACAGTACCAAAAAATTAAACATTTTGATTACCATGCCCACAGCACTATACAAAAACAGATACTGTTAAAAGGATGCATCTCTTCTGTAATCACAAATGATATGTCCAACTCCCTAGTAAGAAGATACTTGTAGCATGTTCAGCAATTTACACTTTCTGTTATCCATGAATCACAGTATCTACCTCTATGAAAGCTAGACTTACAGCACAAAGCAGTCTTTACTTTCTATTATCCCTGAACAAAAGGAATGCCCACCTCCCTGTGAAGACTATTGAACTTTAGCTGGTGAAACAATATTTTCATTTTTAACTGTATGATTATATCACACTTACCTAGATGTAAGAAATGTCATCCACAGTGAATGAAATAGCGTTTGATGGTACAACAGGAGAAAAATGACTGCTTTTCACAATGAATCAAAGCTCCTATAACATCAAAATTAACACTAATGTTACTGTCAGTTATGACCAGACAGTTTCATTGGAGTCTGCAGTCAGAAATTGCTAACAAACTCCAAGGAAATGCAGTAGGATGTTTGGTAAGACTTAAGGATAATTTTTATGCACAAATAAAATGTTTTTTTTATTTTCAACCATTTCATTATTGATTAAGGAAAACACTGATTTATTAAGGTGCTCATCATTTCTTTGTGGAGGGTAAAATTGTAATTACTTGCTACATGATGCAATCTAATTTTCATGTAGGATGTAATTATGGCCTTGACTTGGAACACAATGATCCTTTCTGGGAGTAAATTGTCTCAGGCATGGACATTTAATTCCGCAAATACATTTAGAGGCTGTAACTTCTCTAGAACTTTAATTTGCACCACAAGTTTAACATTTCCTCTTGGTGGCTTTCCTCCATGTACTGCCTGTAGTACCCTTAAGATAATCTCACACTGAGAACATACTACGACAACACTTCGTCAAGGTATTGTCACATCTCGATTATTTTTCCTTCTTAAAAACTTGCACTTACTATACATCAAATATCATAACTTCCAAAGAGGGATGAAATACATATTGAACACATTAAAACATCTTTCAAATGCTTCGCAACATAACCAGCCATTTACACTACAATATTTCCAGAGTATTCTGTCAGACTGGTGAGTGACTGTATGTAGCCATGGTCCGATACATTTAGATTTCCGTTCAAAGCAGATACTACTCCTATATCAACATCGTTTACCCGACTTCCAGACAATATTACTGGATCAAACCATATTTCTTGAAATATATCCTTACTCCATGACAATAATGGGGTCACAGATTCTGATGCACAATTCCTACGACCTTTACATTTAACTTCATCCCTCACTAATAGTTGCTTATAAGCATAACGGAACTGCAAAGCAGAAGGACTGTTATTCCAACCAAACCTGTCTCTTATCATCAGAAGAACATCTCGACATGATCCTGGCTGAATTTATACATTAACAGATACTTCACGTAACCTCTCTCAACAAGATCAACAAAAAGCCCCCTAATACTTTGAGTGATGCAAAGGAATACAATCATTGCAGTTTTATGTTGTGTTCCTATAGATTTCTTTCCCAGTAATATCTTTCAAAACCAATAAATTTGATTCTGCCTTTGCTAGAAAAGGCTCCCAGATAGGTTTTTGTGAGACCTGTAAAGCTGATCTGTAACTGACTGGAAATTGACTTATTCAGTTGCAAATGTCAAACAGCCTATCGAACATTCCACAAAAATCAGCTGTACCTTTAGCATCTTCAAAGGCATCAGTTTGTAGGTCTTCAGTTAAATGCCTTAGACTTGAGCAGACTGAAGAACTAAGCACTTGTATAGCTAATTTTACTTTAATTTTTTGTATCTGATAGGTGACATGATTCCTTTTTAATCTATTACTTAGAACTAGGCCCTCCTGACACTGTAACTTTTCTAGTGCAACTGTGTTTCCCACCTGATAGCATTTCCACGTACATCTACCATCACCTTCATATCAGAAAATAAACTTCCCACTAATTTCAACACATTACAGGCATCAAGCAATATAAAGACTTTTTCAGAAGTACCAGGATGTAAAAAGTAAGGATGCATATGTCTAACATTTGTAACTATTCCTAATTTTGAGGCAAGTGTAAAATTACTGTTTAGACCAGCAAATGTGAGACCCACACACTTGACATTCACTTCATGTAAGAGTCTGAGTGCATTTCGCACGAACCAAGCTTTTCATAAGAGAACATGCTATCAACTAAAAAATACGCTATTGGAATTTTCCTGTTACTGTTTATGCCCACAACAAGAAGCACTAATGCTGCCTTAAATTCTCCTAACTCTTCATTCTGTACTCCAAAACGTCTATCAACGTAACCAACAAATTGTTTCACATCCCAGTCTAATCTTTTTTAATTGTCATTTCATCAAATGTTAAACAGACATAAACATCACCAATTACCTGCTTTGATCTTTCAGAAATTGGTGAAAATGCTTCAGCAGTAAACCCTGGCTTTCCATTTACAGAATTGTACCAGTGTCTCAGACTATTAGGATGTGGTAATGCTAAGTCTGTGGAATTACGCACATATTCATACGCACGTGGGGAATAAAAATACAGTGTTAAAGAAAATGATATTAGTGTGTCACCGTTCTTCCGCGAGCAAATTCTCCTGAATAATTCTACAGCCACACCTGAAAAGCTCTCTTCAGTGAGGACTGCAGTCCTCTCATTGATAAAATTTTTGTCTTTTAAATCAGTCACAAGCTCTTTTAAACACTTTATTTTCTCTTCTTGTCTTTCATACTACACTTACTTTGCATATAGTTGTTTTCGTATGCTCCTAATCACACAGGCCTTCTTTCTATTATTTCACTACACTGTCTTTTGTATGTCCTTGGACTTTTTTGTAATGAATAAACGTAGTCATTGTAAACAGCGCCAGAACTTGTTGTGAGCTGTGCTGCCATTTCTTGTTCAGCTGTGGTAGTGGAACTAGCTGCTTTATTTGACGTCTTCAATGTTCGTGGTGAGTGTGTATGAAACAGAAGTATTGTACCATATTACTAAAACAGTAAAGTGAGGAACATTATGTTAATTTTTTACTTGTTTGTTTCATGATTTATGATCAGAATAAAATTATGATAATCAATGTATAAGGGTTTAAACATGCAAATAAAACTTCAGAACAATTTGGTGAGTATTTAAACACAAAAATATAGTACATTTGAAACAAACACACACAGTTGTTCAGAACTGTGGTGCATAAACTCAAATCACCTTTTAAAGCTGGTATGTTCACTTTTGAGATACATTTCTTTTTACTTAGTTGGCTATGAATAATATTGTATCAGAATATTTTGCACCTTTCTGAGATGTAGGTGAGGAAAGTGTGCTGAATTGTGTTTTCTTCTTGTATTGAATTTATATTTGTCCCAGAAAATGCATGGAAGAAAGAAAACACAGATCAGTAGAAAGAAGTTGTGAAATCTGTTCAACATTATTCGACAGCCAGTTGCATTTTATAACAATAAAACATTTGCTAACTCATACCTTCTGGTGCCTGCATATCAGTATCTTCAAAAGTTCTACAATTAAAATATGGTTAAAAAACTTACCTTCTGCTGTATATGGTTCGGAAAACGAAAGAGAGATGGAAAAGCCATCTTTCAGCCTAAGGCAATTTACGTAGTTTGCAAGGAAACAACTTTTTTCGAAATGTTCAGAACATAAAAAATGATGTTCTGTTGGTTGGAAACCAGGTTTAACCACTTTCGTAATTGCTGTGGATTTTAAACAGGAAATCTGCCAATAAATGCACGACCATTGTATCAAAATTATGTTATAAACAAAGTTGTCAGGTATGTACAGTAACATACAGAACTTCTAAATATAGCCACGTACCTGTGAGAGGTAATATTGGTTCCTTCCTAGAATTTATTTGTACAATTAAATGCTGCGCAGCTCTTAACCATTTTTCATCTGTAAACTGGAGTATGTAAACTGTACAATTACGAGTAAAAATATCGTGTGCATAAGCCAATGAATGTAGAATGTTCTACGTCTGTCTTTACAAACCACAATAGAATTCAACTCGCCACACTATTATACCCCCCCCCCCCCCCCATGAACCATGGACCTTGCCGTTGGTGGGGAGGCTTGCGTGCCTCAGCGATACAGATAGCCGTACCATAGGTGCAACCACAACGGAGGGGTATCTGTTGAGAGGCCAGACAAACATGTGATTCCTGAAGAGGGGCAGCAGCCTTTTCAGTAGTTGCAGGGGCAACAGTCTGGATGATTGACTGATCTGGCCTTGCAACATTAACCAAAACGGCCTAGCTGTGCTGGTACTGCGAACGGCTGAAAGCAAGGGGAACCTACAGCCGTAATTTATCCCGAGGACATGCAGCTTTACTGTATGATTAAATGATGATGACGTCCTCTTGGGTAAAATATTCCGGAGGTAAAATAGTCCCCCATTCGGATCTCCGGGCGGGGACTACTCAGGAGCACGTCGTTATCAGGAGAAAGAAAACTGGCATTCTACGGATCGGAGCGTGGAATGTCAGATCCCTTAATCGGGCAGGTAGGTTAGAAATTTTAAAAAGGGAAATGGATAGGTTAAGTTAGATATAGTGGGAATTAGTGAAGTTCGGTGGCAGGAGGAAGAAGACTTTTGGTCAGGTGAATACAGGGTTATAAATACAAAATCAAATAGGGGTAATGCAGGAGTAGGTTTAATAATGAGTAGGAAAATAGGAATGCGGGTAAGCTACTACAAACAGCATAGTGAACGCATTATTGTGGCCAAGATAGACACAAAGCCCATGCCTACGACAGTAGTACAAGTTTATATGCCAACTAGCTCTGCAGATGATGAAGAAATTGATGAAATGTATGATGAGATAAAAGAAATTATTCAGGTAGTGAAGGGAGACGAAAATTGTATAGTCATGGGTGACTGGAATTCGTCAGTAGGACAAGGGAGAGAAGGAAACATAGTAGGTGATTATGGATTGGAGCTAAGAAATGAAAGAGGAAGCCGTCTGGTCGAATTTTGCACAGAGCAAAACTTAATCATAGCTAACACTTGGTTCAAGAATCATAAAAGAAGGTTGTATACATGGAAGAATCCTGGAGATACTAAAAGGTATCAGATAGATTATATAATGGTAAGACAGAGATTTAGGAATCAGGTTTTAAATTGTAGGACATTTCCAGGGGCAGATGTGGACTCTGACCACAATCTATTGGTTATGACCTGTAGGTTAAAACTGAAGAAACTGCAAAAAGGTGGGAATTTAAGGACATGGGATCTGGATAAGCTGAAAGAACCAGAGGTTGCACAGAGTTTCAAGGAGAGCATAAGGGAACAATTGGTAGCAATGGGGGAAAGAAACACAGTTGAAGAAGAATGGGTAGCTCTGAGGGATGAAGTAGTGAAGGCAGCACAGGATAAAGTAGGTACAAAGACGAGGGCTGCTAGAAATCCTTGGGTGACAGAAGAAATATTGAATTTAATTGATGAAAGGAGAAAATATAAAAATGCAGTAAATGAAGCAGGCAAAAAGGAATACAAACATCTCAAAAATGAGATCGACAGGAAGTGCAAAATGGCTAAGCAGGGATGGCTATAGGACAAATGTAAGGATGTAGAAGCTTATCTCACTAGGGGTAAGATAGATACTGCCTACAGGAAAATTAAAGAGACCTTTGGAGAGAAGAGAACCACGTGTATGAATATCAAGAGCTCAGATGGCAATCCAGTTCTAAGCAAAGAAGGGAAGGCAGAGAGGTGGAAGGAGTATATAGAAGGTTTATACAAGGGCGATGTACTTGAGGACAATATTATGGAAATGGAAGAGGATGTAGATGAAGACGAAATGGGAGGTAAGATACTGCGTGAAGAGTTTCACAGAGCACTGAAAGACCTGAGTCGAAACAAGGCCCCCGGAGTAGACAACATTCCATTAGAACTACTGACGGCCTTGGGAGAGCCAGTCATAACAAAACTCTACCAGCTGGTGAGCAAGATGTATGAGACAGGTGAAATACCCTCAGACTTCAAGAAGAATATAATAATTCCAATCCCAAAGAAAGCAGGTGCCGACAGATGTGAAAATTACCGAACTATCAGTTTAATAAGTCACAGCTGCAAAATACTAACGCGAATTCTTTACAGACGAATGGAAAAACTGGTAGATGCGGACCTCGGGGAGGATCAGTTTGGATTCCGTCGAAATGTTGGAACACGTGAGGCAATACTGACCTTCCGACTTATTTTAGAAGAAAGATTAAGAAAAGGCAAACCTACGTTTCTAGCATTTGTAGACTTAGAGAAAGCTTTTGACACTGTTGACTGGAATACTCTCTTTCAAATTCTGAAGGTGGCAGGGGTAAAATACAGGGAGCGAAAGGCTATTTACAATTTGTACAGAAACCAGATGGCAGTCATAAGAGTCGAGGGGCATGAAAGGGAAGCAGTGGTTGGGAAAGGAGTGAGACAGGGTTGTAGGCTCCTCCCGATGTTATTCAATCTGTATATTGAGCAAGCAGTAAAGGAAACAAAAGAAAAATTTGGAGTAGGTATTAAAATTCATGGAGAAGAAATAAAAACTTTGAGGTTCGCCGATGACATTGTAATTCTGTCAGAGACGGCAAAGGATGCTGAGGGAATTAGATTAGGAAATGAGACACTTAAAGTAGTAAAGGAGTTTTGCTATTTAGGAAGTAAAATAACTGATGATGGTCGAAGTAGAGAGGATATAAAATGTAGACTGGCAATGGCAAGGAAAGCGTTTCTCAAGAAGAGAAATTTGTTAACATCGAATATAGATTTATGGATCAGGAAGTCGTTTATGAAAGTATTTGTTTGGAGTGTAGCCATGTATGGAAGTGAAACATGGACGATAACTAGTTTGGACAAGAAGAGAATAGAAGCTTTCGAAATGTGGTGCTACAGAAGAATGCTGAAGATTAGATGGGTAGATCACGTAACTAATGAGGAGGTATTGAATAGGATTGGGGAGAAGAAAAGTTTGTGGCACAACTTGACTAGAAGAAGGGATCGGTTGGTAGGACATGTTTTGAGGTATCAAGGGATCACAAATTTAGCATTGGAGGGCAGCGTGGAGGGTAAAAATCGTGGAGGGAGACCAAGAGATGAATACACTAAGCAGATTCAGAAGGATGTAGGTTGCAGTAGGTACTGGGAGATGAAGCAGATTGCACAGGATAGAGTAGCATGGAGAGCTGCATCAAACCAGTCTCAGGACTGAAGACAACAACAACAACAACAACACTATTACCGCTACAATGGCGTCCAGCCGCAAGTTCAAAATATCACTCGACTGCAGCGCCCTCGGGAAGTCTAGTTATTTTTAAGAGATCTTTGCTCAAAGATAACTTACGCGTTACGACAGTTAAAGCGTGTACTGTCCTGATCCCCAGCATCAGAGTGGTTCTACTAGTGTCACTCTTATGTGATAGGCGAGAAATTTGAATAGACATCATGTTTCAGATGTAGAAACAGCCTTCTAATTTTCGTTTCTGTCGCACAACTCCTTCTTGGTGTTACAATATTTTTTGTCAGTGTTTTTGTCTATAAGAATATTTGTTCAAAACAAAAGATAAACGAGAAATTTTAAACGTCATTGAAAATTATTATTATTATCGCAGCTGAAGGTAGCCCGAATCATGTCTTTGCTTTGTTATCGTTGTATAATTGAAACAGTTCGCCGCCTGGGGACGTTATATCCCTCCGGACCTCGAGTTTTCCATTTTCAAATACACCCTTTGACATTCCAGAGGGCCCGCCGATTTGACCCGGAGCAATGCCCGGAATTCATTCTACCCCAAGCCTCGTATCAACTGAGACAACACCCATTTTCATATTAAAGGTAGCATTTCCCGACTCGTGAAGGCAATTATTACTCCGTTCAGTAGGTTATAGGGCACGGGCTGCGCCCCCGGAGCGTCGGCGAAACAGCCGGCTATAGTTCAAAGCGCGTCCGCCGCGCTCCCCGGCGAACATTCGAGAGGAACCCACACACGTACAGAGCACACAGAAAGCTCTGGAACCGCGCCCCACATTGCCGGTAATAGCGCGTCGCCGCTATAGTTCAGAGTTGGCTTAATGTCATATGACCATGGAGGGGGAGCGGCAGGCGGGCCCTCAATCCGCCGGTGGTCAATGTTGGCTGTTTGCCGTCCATGCGGCGGGTAACAGAGCAGCAAATAAAGCACTGTGCTGTAACTGCACTCACTGCAGCTCAACTCGCACGGGAGATGCAACAGGTGCTCTGTCGTTATTCCGACCTCAGTCAGAAACCTCCAACGGTTGAGCAGAATTAGGAAAAGAAATGCTGAGTGGCGCTATAATAAGCATTACTACGAAGGTCACTCCAAAAGAAATGCACACTACTTTTTTGTTAACTCCATCTTTTATTCTACATGTCTTAAAGTTTTACAATGTGTAGATACGTCCTTTAGGAACAATATTTTCATTTCCCCACATACTTTCCATCCCTCTCAACTGCCTTACGCCATCTTGGAAACAGCGCCTGTATACCCGCACGGTAAAATTCTGGAACAACCTATATTGGAGCCACTGTTTGGCAGCGTGCACAAGGGAGTCATCATCTTCAAACCTTGTTCAGCGAAGAGAGTCTTTCAGTTTCCCAAAGAGATGATAGTGAAATAGAGCAAGGCCAGGATTGTAAGGCAGGTGTTTCAGTGTTTTCCATCCGAGTTTTGTGATCGCTTCCATGGGTTTTTGACTGACATGTGGCCGTGCATTGTCGCCCAACAGCAAAACATCTGCTTTTGCCAATGTGGTAGAACACGACTCAGTCGAGCTTGAAGTTTCTTCAGTGTCGACACATATGCATCAGAATTTATGGTGGTTCCACTTGGCATGACGTCCACAAGCAAGAGTCCTTCGGAATCGAAAAACACCGTAGCCATAACTTTTCCAACAGAAGATGTGGTTTTGAATTATTTTTTTCTTGGGTGAATTTGCAATATGCCACTCCACTGACGGCCTCTTCTTCTGTGGTGAAGAATGATGGAGCCATGTTTCATCACCTGTCACAATTCTTCCAAGAAATTCATCTCCACCATTCTCATACTGTTCCAAAAGTTCGCTGCATACCATTTTTCTTGTTTCTTTGTGAGCCACTGTCAACATCCTGGACACAAACCTTTTTTAATGCCATCACTTTCAGTATTCTGCAAACACTTCCCTCCCCTATCCCAACGCAGCGTCACAATTCGTTCACTGTGATGCATCTATCAGCAGTCACCAATTCGTTAACTCTCTGCACATTGTCTGGAGTGTGTGCAGTATGAGGCCTGCCGCTGCGAGGACAATCCTCAATATTGCTGTGTCCGCTTTCACCACGTAACCTGCTTGCCCACCGACTAACTGTACTGCGATCGACAGCAGCATCTCCATACACCTTTTTCAACCTCTTGTGGATGTTTCCCACTGTCTAGTTTTCACAACACAGGAATTCTATGACAGCACGTTGCTTCTGACGAACGTCAAGTGTAGCAGCCCTCTTGAAAACATGCTGTGACGGCGCCACTCACGGGAACAGGTTGAACTAAGTTTGAAAACAAGCGGGAAGGATGTATCTACGCACTGAAAAACTTTCACACACGCAGAATGAAAACTGTATTTTTACAAAAATAGAGTGCATTTCCTTTGTAGTGACCCTCGTATAAAAGTGCGTTTCTATGGGATGTGATCGGGAGGACGACGGTTCAATCCTGTCTCCAGCTATCCTGATTTAGGTCTTCCGTGATTTCCCTAAATCGTTTCAGGCACTGCCGATTTCCTTCCCCATCCTTCCCTAACCCGAACTTGTGCTCCGTCTCTAATGACCGCGTTGTCGACGGGACGTTAAAAAAAACACTACCACCTACCTATGGGATGTGCCACGCTGACGGTAGCGTCGCTTTTGTGAACCAAGACCCATGTGAGGAATCCTCTGACGTCACAGGCACGTGTGAGTGCTCACGCCTTGACTCAAACTCACACCACTTACAGTCGTTAGTTTCCCTCCACCATGTAAACAACATTAAGTAAATCGAAGGTGGTGGTGGTGGAAGAAAGGAAAATAAAGGGAAGGGCCTGTGGATGTCTGCTGCATTGAGCCTTTATGCGGGATCAGAGGCGGCGAGTGAAAGTACGTGCCGTACCAGGCTTTGAATCCGGCACCTCCTGCTTAGTAGGCAGTTCCGTTAACCACTGTGCCAGCCTGACGCAGTGTTTATCTTAGTTTATTATTACGGTACGCCATTCAGCCGACCCACATTCCCACTCAGCTCCAACTATCCGTAGTCCCCGCCCATAGCCTCGGTGCTCGCTACTCTGAAATTCCCACAGGTGGTCGGATGTAATTGTTCATCCGCACTGAAAGCGGATGTCCGATAGAACAGACACCACGTGAAGTCCAGAGATGTGATACATACGCTGAAGTGCCAATGAATATGGTATAGCCACGTGTATTCAAATACAGAGATATGTAAACAGGCACAATATGGTACTGCTGTCGGCAATGCCTGTATGACAACAAGTCTCTGGCGCAGTTGTTAGATCGGTTACTGCTGCTACAATGGCACATTATCAAGGTTTAAGTGAGTTTGAACGTGGTGTTATAGTCGGCGCACGAGCGATGGGACATAGCATCTCCAAGCTGGCGATGAAGTGGGGATTTTCCCGTACGACCATTTCACGAGTGTACCGTGAATATCAGAAACCCGGAGAAACATCATACAAGGTTAATCCCAAAGGTAAGGTCTCCTATTTTTTTATAAGTACAGAACTCGGTTTGTTTGGCAGTTGGTCACAATGTTATGAAGAGTGCCTCACGCGCTGTGTGTAAACGTGCGCACGGCGCGCTGATGGAGGCGTTGAGAGTGGAGAATTGGATGTTACCGCCAAGTGCGAATTGTACGCAGTTATTCGGTTTTTGAACGCAAAGGGCACTGCGCCGATTGAAGAACATCGCCAATTGACGAACGTGTGTGGTGAGTCCCGCATGGACGTCAAAAATGTTCGTAAGTCGTGTAGAGAGTTTGCAGCTGGTCGGACCGAAATTCACGACGATCAAAGGAGCGGGAGATAATCAGTTTCTGAGGGTACAGTGTTGAAGGTTGAGCAAAGCATGCGTAAAGATTGGCGGATCACCCTGGATGATCTCTGCACGTTGGTTCCTGACGTTTCCCAAAGTACCGCTCACGGAAACGTTGAACTACCGGAAGGTGGGCGCAAGATGGGTGCCATGCATGCTGAGGACCACATGAGGCAACGAGTTGATGCTCCCCATGCATTTCCTCACCGCCTTGCTGCTGAACAGAACAACTTTCTGGACCTAACTGTCACCGGTGACGAAATCTGGGCATACCACTTTACACCTCAGACCAAGCAACAAACACCAAAGTGGCAGAATCCTTCTTCGACAAAGCCGCGGAGCTGGCGGCGAGCTGATATGAAATGGGCGTACAGAAACTGCCACAGCGTCTATAAAAATGACCGACAAAAATGGGTCGCCCTGGGTGGCCGAGCGGTTCTAGGCGCTTCAGTCTGAAACCGCGCGCCGCTGCGGTCGCAAGTTCGAATCCTGGCTCGGGCATGGATGTATGTGGTGTCCTTAGGTTAGCTAGGTTTAAGTAGTTCTAAGTTTTGTGGTTGGCAGGAGAGCCAACACCGTGTTACTAGAGGAGGCCGAAAGGCATGCGTATTATCTCACGCAGGCTGGCGTGAGGTCTGGAACAGGACAAGGAAATTAGAATTTAGAAACAACGGACGTAGCTGGTGGAATACTTAACTTTAATCCATTAATGATGAACGTCGCTCTTGACGGTACATAGTTCACAATATCAATAGTAACTGATAATGGCGCCTTGCTTGGTCGTAGCAAATGACGTAGCTGAAGGCTGTGCTAAACGATCTTCTCGGAAAATGAGAACGTAAGTAGGCAGTGAACCATCGCTAGCAAAGTCGGCTGTACAACTGGGGCGAGTGCTAGGAAGTCTCTCTAGACCTGCCGTGTGGCGGCGCTCGGTCTGCAATCACTGATTGTGGCGACACGCGGGTCCGACGTATACTAGCGGACGGCGGCCGATTTAAAGGCTACCACCTAGCAAGTGTGGTGTCTGGTGGTGACACCACACTAAGTTCTAGGGGACTGATGACCTCAGCTGTTAAGTGCCATAGTACTCAGAGCCATTTGACAGAAATTGTGATTATGTCGAAAAATAGCTACACTACTGGCCATTACAATTACTACACCACGAAGATGACGTGCTACAGGCGCGAAATTTAACAGACAGGAAGAAGTTGCTGTGTTATGCAAATGATTAGCTTTTCAGAGTATTCACACAAAGTTGGCGCCAGTGGTGACACCTACAACGTGCTGACATCAGGAAAGTTTCCAACCGATTTCTCATACACAAACAGCAGTTGACCGGCGTTGCCTGGTGAAACGTTGTTGTGATGCCTCGTGTAGGAGGAAAAATGCGTACCATCACGTTTCCGACTTTGATAAAGGTCGGATTGTAGCCTAACGCGATTGCGTTTTATCGTATCCCGACATTGCTGCTCGCGTTGGTCGAGATCCAATTACTGTTAGCAGAATATGGAATCCGTGGGTTCAGGAGGGTAATACGGAACGCCGTGCTGGATCCCAACAGCCTCGTATCACTAGTAGTCGAGATGACATGCATCTTATCCGCGTGTCTGAAACGGATAGTGCAGCCACGTCTCGATCCGTGAGTCAACAGATGGGGATGTTTGCAAGACAACAACCATCTGTTGGAACAGTCGACGACGTTTGCAGCAGCATGGACTATCAGCTCGGAGACCATGGCTGCGGTTACGCTTGACGCTGCACCACAGACAGGAGCGCCTCCGATGGTGTACTCAACGACGAACCTGGTGCACGAGTGGCAAAACGTCATTTCGTCGGATGAATCCAGGTTCTATTTACAGCATCATGATGGTCGCATCCGTGTTTGGCGACATTGCGGTGAACGCACTTTGGAAGGTGTATTCGTCAGCGCCATAATGGCGTATCACCCGGAGTGATGGTATGGAGTGTCATTGGTTACACGTCTCGATCATCTCTTGTTCGCATTGGCGGCACTTTGAACAGTATACATTAAATTTTAGATTCGTTACGACCCGTGGCTCTATGATTCATTCGATCCCTGCGAAACCCTACATTTCAGCAGGATAATGCACGACCGCATGTTGCAGATCCTGTACGGGCCTTTCTGGATACAGAAAATGTCCGACTGCTGCCCTGGCCAGCACATTCGCCAGATCTCTTACCAACTGAAAACGTCTGGTCAAAGGTGGCCGAGCAACTGGCTCGTCACAGGACGCTGGTTACTACTCTTGATGAACTGTGGTATCGTGTTGAAGCTGCATGGGCATCTGTACCTGTACACGCCATCCAAACTCTGTTTGACTCATTACCCAGGCGTATCAAGACCGTTATTACGGCCAGAGGTGGTTGTTATGGGTACTGATTTCTCAGGATCTATGCAACCAAATTGCGTGAAAATGTAATCACATGTCAGTTCTAGTATAATATATTTGTCCAATGAATGCCCGGTTATTATCTTCATTTCTTCTTGGTGTAGCAACTTTAATGGCTAATAGTGTCTGTATGCCTGTTCGTTAACCAACTTGCATGAGAATAGTTAACACACTAAATAATTCTTTCTTAAACTCGGTCTGAAGCAACTAAACAGAAAGCTAACTACACTATCTCTGAAAGAGCCTTTGCATTACATTGCTTCATTAGCTAACTAGCCGAATGCATGAGGATCCTTAAACTTTCATGGTTAGAAGAACGATTCTCATTCACATAACTACACCAGTATGTATGAGAAATGGTACGTATTCTTATCATTAATCATGAATTAATTAAAGCACAACAAACTATAACTCTTTAAATAACGAACGTGGATTCATTAGTAGTTGTTAGACCTACTCAGAAGTATAATTGGCTGTGCAAATGACAACACAATATTAAATTCAAGTTCAACCAGTTTCTCATAATAAATTAGGACACTTGAAATTAAATTCACTAGTATAGGATTCCTGTCCAGCTTTGTGATTTCGCATAATCAAGGATGTAAGACAGAGTTTTTAGCAAGACCACAATTATTATTATCATAAAATCAACCAAATTTCACAGATATCTGGTTCATTTACGGAGTGCCAAATATAAACAATTTAGTGGAAGGCTGGTGGTACTGGTGGCGTAATTTGCAATGGCTGTCAACCTGACGGCGATGCATTCATAGCAATACTGTTGGCTCGCCCTGTTACATATCTTCTTGGCGTCGGAAGTATACTTTTATAGAGCCAAAAACCATGCCATGATATTGGTATCATTAGATGCAGCATCCTAGTCTCATAAATACTGCCCTTAAGCTGTTCTGACCTCACAACTCCGGAATATGAGCCACAATAACACGCTACTGTTAGCGATGTGTTAACTACAGCATTGCTCAGCCCAGACTCCTTATCCATCACAAAGGACGAGTTGTCACTTGTGCGCCACGCATACCTTTTCCACTCTGGCAGACTACTTCCATAGCTGCACAACTGAAACAGGTACACATAGTCAAAGGACTTCCATGACAGATACAAAATTATACATAAGCAATACTACAAACTGACATCGAAATATCGATACAGGTACAAAATAGGTCAAAATATGAGTTACATATGCCCCATGGTTCATTGGTGTTTCCTGTTAGAGATACACAAATGAAACATCAATAACACCTAAACAGTGTCAAGCAGTAAAAAGAAAAATTAATCCAACCAGAGTTGGGCTAGAAGAAAATACGTCACAAACACGCTAAAACACTATATACCTTAAACACACCATTACCAAAACAAGACATAATCATCAATATTATTCTGTACACCTACAAAAATTGACTCTAATTTTGTGAAACAATATGTCAAGTAGTAATGAAATTTTTTCTTTGTTACCAAGAATATTTAGAAGCATGTTGTAAGCATTCAAAAAAAGTAGGTATACATATACAAGTCATGCGAACAGTCGTCCAAATCTGACCATTCTATTTCACTTTTGGTATCTAACATGAAAGCTTTTCTAAGACAGGCACTAAGTTCGTTTTCTGGCTCACAGTTTTCTTCTGACGAGCTATCACCCTCAGCAGCTCTAATAACGCCCACAGTTACTTCATACTCCGTACCATTTTTATGGTCTCAAAGAACACGTACACAATTGTCGATATTTTCATTGTCTTAAAATTCCCGACTTGTGGAAGCAGTTTGTAGTGTTTGTAGTGTTTGCGAATCGTTAGCAGAGTTTATTTCATCATTAATGCTGAGGATTTCGTCCTTGAAAATCCTTCTATCGATAACGACCTTTTTACTGGCTGCATGCGAACGTAGCGCGGCGCTTTTTATTTGCACCTCCTCATTCCCAGGCCACGTCACCTTATCGATGTCCCTATTACCTCTCCTAGTTACAATTAACTTTTTGGTCGCATATGTATTATTAAAATCCTCCCATTCGCATTGTGTGAGGCCTCTGTAAAGATCTGCACACCCCGTTCTGTCACCAATGTAAACGCATTTTCGCCAGTTACACTATTATTTATACTGCCACTCGCGCTTTTTCATATAATCACGAATCTGCCCGGTCTTTCCTCGACTATGGAACTATTATTTGCCATAACGGTTTCACTTCTATCAACTGTGACGTGTACATTCTATTCCACCACTTCGCATACGGCTTCTCTTAGAACAATTGGATCATTCTCACCGGTAATTGCTCTCTGATAGCTTATAAGTTCGCTACCGCTGGGCCCGCTGCCTGCTATCGCGGAATCACCATAGCACGCACCTGTCATTGTACGTGCTGCTTCGTGCTTTGCTTCCCTGTTTGATTATTTGGTGCCTATTCCGGTAAAAGTTACTTTGTTTGGGCCAGTAAATTCTGTCCGCATCAGTTTGGCTCTTAACATCAGCGGTATTCAGTTTTCCGTATGCTCTGGTGTGCATTTCGTGCGGAAAAACCTCTACCGCGACCGGCAGAGTTTCCTCTTCCTCCGCCCCTATCTCTGTCTCTTTGAATCACAATGATGCAATAACCATCGCCATCATTTTGTTAGTATTATTCAGGCGGCTATCCCTGTTTCCTCGCCGGTGGTCTTCGTCTTCCACCTTTTCTAAAAACGCTAAGAAGCTTTGGTAGTTGCTTCCTACGCATCTTTTAGACTCTTCTGGGAGCTTTTTCCGCAGTTCCCAGATAATTTCGGTTTCTGGTGGTTTACTTCTTGTATCAACTTCCAGTACCAGTATCCGCAGAAATCTTTTAAAGAATTCCTGCCCCTATTATCATGAAGTTTAGTCATGATAAACTCCGCTATAAGCAGTCCTGCTTTTGTTCAGACCAATATTTTTCTCTGAATTTTTGTTTAAATTCATTTACAGTCATTTGGTCAGTATACAGGTTAAGTCCCCAGCGCCTGGCATTGCCTGCCAAGGAGCTGATCATTACATTTATCTTTTCCTGATCAGATAAATCAGGAAAATTTCTTTCACAATTCTTTACAAAATCTAACGGATGCCACCTGTTACGTTTCTTGGTGGGATAATCTTTCCTCGCGTTCCAACAATTTGTTGTTCTATTACTAATAACATCATGCTGTTTCGTATTTCATATTCAAGGTCAGAAATTTTTCCTTGAATTCGTGAAGTGTTTTGATCACACTTTTGTTCCCATTGAACAACTTGTTTACTTAAAACTTTTTCGGAATCTGAAACTGTTCTCAAATCTGAGATTTCGTTCTTGCACTAGCCTGTTATTTCAGTCTTCAGACCAAAAGTTTTTTCGTTCTCTTACCAAAGGTTCTAGTTTTTCCTGGATGTTAATGATTTCAATATCAAACCTTTCATTAACATCATTAATTTGACCCTGCATATTAGCCATGTTTTCATTTATAGAATTAATTTCATTTTTCATTTCATTGAGAGTGGAACTTAAAGTACCTACTTTTTGGTCAGCTTGTTCAATCTGTTGACTTAATTTTGTGTTGTGAAACTTAATTTGACTTTTAAGGTCATTAACCTGTGTTTGAGTTGGCTTTCAATATTGCTACCTCGGTTTTTAAGCTGGCTTGCAGATCGGTTACCAAGACCACCGATTTGTGTTTTCATTTGGGCAGACAACATTTTTAAATAGTCAGTCACACTCAGTGGTTGTCTACTTTTTTGTTCTACCGAATTTTCGTGTTCTGTCTCTACCTCATATACTTCTTTCGGTTCTTTCTTTACTTGTGGTGAGTCAAACATGTCAACTGATTTGCTTATATAACAGCTATTGTCTACGAGGTCCTCATCTTTTGTGTCCTCTGTTTTTTCTTGTTTGATTTGGGAAGGTCTCAACATCTCGATCTGTTCATTTATGTATTCTTGATACCGCGTATAGGCTAGCTGCCCATCACTAGCACCATCTGTTATCTGATCGCGTAAATTGCATCTGCTGGCAGCATTTTCCATGGCATCCGACACTATTTCTTTTTGTTCACTCAGTGTAATTATTTCATTCACAGCTTTGTCCATTCTGAATGAGTTTTGCCATTTACTTTTGTATGCAACGTCTACTGTTGTTCACTCTCTTGGTCTTAATTGCACCCTCCCGCCAGTGCTCGAGCCACAATAGTTTTTCACTAGATGCTTATTGTATTTTATGCTAGAAAAGAATGAATGTCTTGTCAGTCTTGCCACATTCTCCGGAGGTAATTCGCTTGAATACCGCCCTTTGATTGTTCTGTTGCGGTACCAATCGAAGTGATAAGTGTTGCAGGTGCCAGCCAGCCAGCCAGCCCGTCCGTCGACGTGCAGCGGTCCCCATGAGCAGCCAGCAGCCAGCAGCGGTTCCCGGAAGCAGCGGTCCCCGCCAGCGCCGGTTCCCGCCAGCAGCGGTCTCGCCAGCAGCCCGCCAGCGCCGGTCCCCGCCAGCGCCGGTTCCCACCAGCAGCGGTCCCCGCCACCGCCGGTCCCCGCCAACCCTGGTCGCAGCCAGCAGCCAGCGGTGGTCCTAGCTAGCTCCAGCAGCAGCAGCAGCAGCGGAGGCGTCACCACCGGCCAGCCAACCAGGTCGCCCCCACCGCCAGCGACAGCAGAGTGGGGCTTCGGCCCCAGTCTTTCGTTCTTCGTCGTTCTCCGTCACCTTCTACTCTGTGTCTCTCGTCGCCCTGCCCGTCTCTCATTTGTTTCCTTGTCTTGTCTTGTGTTTTTCCTCTCATCATAATGTCAAACCCAACCAGCTCTTCTACAGCCACCACCACTGCCATCGTCTACACCTCCCCTCAGCCGCTGCCACCACTATCACATGGTGTGCCCCATCACTCCCCCCTCAGTCCATCCCCCCGCTCCTCACTCTCCGATCCCCCTCCCTATTTTTCGCCCCATCTCCGGCTCCTCCCTCCCGTGCCTCCTCCGATCCCTTCCCTCCCCTCCCACGCCCTGCTCCTTCCGTTTCTGCGGCCCCCACTAGGGTGGTTGCCCGGAGAGCTACAGCTCACACTCACCTCTCCCCTTCGCCCTCGTCGTCATCATCTTCACCGTCGCCTTCGCCATCACACTCACCGTCTCCGGCGCTGACTCCAGCACCGGGACCTGCCACTCCCCGCCACATTCCAGTCGTTCCCATCCCCACACCTCCTCTACCGCCGTCAAGCGCCCCAGTGGCATCCTGCCTCCTCTACTCCCAAAAAGGCTCCACCTCGTCCCCCTTCCCCAACTCATGATGCCAGGGATGTCTCCCCACCTGCCCAACCTCGTCATCCTCCTCCACCCCTTCCTACCGCTACCTCTTCTCCCGTCCTGATCCCTCCTTTCTTGACGCCCGGAACCTCACCCTCTTCCTTCGCCAGAATTTTCCTGGTGCCCCCATCTCCCTCCTTACTCCTCGCCGTGATTTGGTGCTCTTCTCCTCCCCCAGCCCTACGTTCCACACGGACCTCCTTTACCGCATCCCTGTCACTCACTTTGGGCCTAATGCCTCCCTCACCCCTGCTCCTTCCCTGTCTCCCTCCCACCAACCAAAACCCCCGTGTCGCCCCTCGACCCTCACCGCCGTGATCACTCGGCTTAGTCCGGCGATCACAGAGGAGGAGGTGTTGGCAGAGCTCAAGGCACATCCCCATCTGGAGGTGCGTGCGGTTCGCCGCATTCATAACTCCGCCGTCCCCACCCGCCTTATGTGGGTCTTTTCCGAGCACGCCCCCTCCATTGACCGTCTCCTGAAGGAGGGTGCCCTTCTCTTTCATCGCCACTACCTAGTTGACCCTTCCCGTTCCCCTCCACAATCCCTCTGCTGCCAGAGGTGCTTGCGGTATAGTGCGCACCCTACATATGAGTTCTGCGAGGCTCCGACCTACCTGCACTGTAGGCAAGCCCACTTTCTCAGGCAGTGCCTTAATCTCCAGTCGCCCCTCCTTCCTGTAATACCTGTAACCTCCCTCACCCCACTTACTCCCAGAAATGTAAAGCCCGACCCCCTCCTACCACTCCTGAGCTCACCGTTCCTGTCCGCCCTCTGGACGTCCCCACCCCTCCAGGCAATTCCCTTCGTCCACCCCCTACTACTGAGGACATCACCAGATTCCTCACCATCGTCCTTCAGAATGTTCTTCCTTTTCAGCGCTCCTACACGCTCCAACAGGTATGCCTCGCCGCCCGTTTTGTTTTCCACCTGAAAATGTACGCCACCTACTCCAACAACCAGGCCCATTTCACCTTCTCCCGCCATGACACCCTTGTCTAATTCCCTGTCATGGCGCGACAGCACCATATCCTCTTCAACAACATTCGCTCCCTTCCCGCCAAGAAGAACCTCTTCCTGCACACCCTTGCCACCCATCGCGTGGATGCCTTCCTCCTCAATGAAACCTTCCTCCAACACCACCACACGGTCCACACTTCGCCATACCTCCTTCACCGTTCTGATAATCCCCTCCCGATTGTGGGTGGCGGAGTTACCATTGGTCACCACCGCCAGATCCCTGTTCGACTCCACCCTTTCCTTCCCGACTCCACCGAACACCTGATCCTTAGTCTCTTCTTCCCCGGCCTTACCGTTACCTGCGCCACCATCTATGTCCGCCCTAACGCCCCTATTCCCTTCGACTTCCTCTCCCACGTTGACCGTACTTTCTCCTCCTATGTGATCGCCGACGACCTCAACATCCACAGTCGTTCCATCACCCAGTTACGGTGGTGGCATCAGTTCCTCTCATCCCTTCAAGGCGACGTCATCCCCATCCACCAGCACACCCGTCCTGAATCCAACTCCACTCCTGATGTTGTCCTTTCCTCCGCCAACCTCCTTGGCTGCATAATGGTGGATGTCCTGGAACCTATTCCTCCTCACCCCGACCCTCGTCATGACCCTCCCCCTAAGTATGTCAATGACTGTATGCCTACCGGGATACTCTCTCCACCCAGGTTCATAGCCACTCCTTCACCTACCGTCACCCTGACGATGTAACCCATGCCGCCACCTTTCTCCAGCAGACCTTGTCTGACGCTGTGGAGGCCCATGTCCATACTGTCGCTATCCACCCCCACCGTCCTACCTTACTCCCACCGGCTGTCCTCCTCCTTCGTGAATCCCACCGTCTCTACAGTGCCTTCCTCCAAATGCGTGACCCGGACACACTACGACGCCACCAGCAACTGCAACGACACATTCGTAATTTGATCGTGGCCAAGAAACACCGGGACTGGCGACAGACATGCACCCGTTTAAATGCTACCCTCCCTATCAACTCATCCAAGTTCTGGTCTGCCTTCCGACACCTTACCAGAACTAAGCCCTCCCCCTACTATCCTCTTCTCCATGATGATCACCCCTTCCCTGACACCTTTAGTAAGGCCAATCACTTTGCCTCCTACCTGTCTGATGTCTTTTCCCTCCCCGATGATCCCCAGTTCGATTACTCCCTCTTCCCGGATGTCCACAATCGAACTGACACCTCTATCCCTCCCCTCACACCTGGTTTCCAGTACTTGGACAACATTACACACATAGAACTCAATGCCCCAATCACTACACAGGATCTCATTGCTACACTCCACACAAAACGCAACACCGCTCCTGGTCACGATTGTGTCACCTATCCTCACCTTCGTGAAGCTCCTGCCTCTTTCCTCTCCACCTTGGCCAGGCTCTACAACGTAGTCTTGTCCACCGGTTACTACCCCGACCTGTGGAAAACCTCCCGTATCCTGATGTTCCTTAAACCTGGCAAACTGCCGGCTGCCGTCTCTTCCTACCGTCCCATCAGCCTTACCTCGGTCTTCAGCAAGGTCTTGGAATCTATCCTCTCCTGCCGCATACACCAGCATCTCCGCCAGCACCGCCTCCTTCCCATTACCCAATTACCCAGTGTGGCTTTCGGCCATCCTTCTCTTCCGACGACCTTCTCCTTCAACTCACTCATCTCCTTTCCGACCAGCTTAATTCCCGTCCCTCCGCTATCTTCCTCTCCCTGGACCTCGAACGAGCTTATGACCACGTATGGCATTCCGGTCTCCTCTTCAAGCTCCAAACCTTCGCCCTTCCCATTAATTACGTCCGTCTGATCGGCTCCTTTCTCTCCCACTGTCCTTCCTACATCACCATCCATACACGGATTCCTACACCTTTTTTCCCTCCGCCGGTGTGCCCCAAGGCTCCGTCCTCTCCCCCCTTCTGTACCTTTTGTATACGGCGGACATGCCGCTGCCGTCACCCCCCCATCCACCTTCTCCAGTTTGCCGATGACACTGCCTTCCTTGCCTTTGCTCCCACCCTGCAGCGCTCCCAACACCTTCTCCAATCCCATCTTGACCAGTTCACCGCTTGGTGCAACCAGTGGTTGCTCAAGGTCAATCCCTCCAAAACCCAGGCGATCATTGTAGGCAAAACCACCCCTTCCTTCCGCCTCCTTGACTTCTATCTCACCTTCTATGGCCGTCCATCGCCCTCACTCCCACCCTCAAGTACCTTGGCGTCACCCTTCACCGTCGACTCTCCTGGACCCCCCATCTCCGAACAATCCAAGCCAAGGCACACTCCCGACTCTGCCTCCTCAAGCTCCTTTCGGGCCGTACTTGGGGTCTGGACCTCTCCACCATCCTCCACACCTATAAATCCCTCATCCGCCCTATCCTCTGCTATGCCCATCCGGCCTGGATCTCTGCCCTCCTACCTTTTATAAATCCCTACAAATCCTTGAACGCCATGCTCTCTGCCTCACCTATCGCATCTGTCTCCCCTCCCCCACGCGGATCCTGTACGATCTCATTGCTTTCCCCCACCTCCTCCTTTTCCTTGAAAGGATACGGATTCTGTACACCTCCCGCAAACCCGACCATCCTCACCCGCTTGTGTAGCCCATCCTCTACCAACCACACCCGCTGCCGTGCCTGTATTCCCACGTCCCACCCGGTCTCCATCTCTCCACCCTCCTTACCCTCTCCCAATGTGGCTTCCGGCAGCTCCCCCTCCCTGATGATGTCCTCCTCCCCTCCATCTACCCCTCCTATCAACATTGATCCTACCTGCCCCCACTTCCTGTGGCCTCTCTACTTGGCACCCTCCCTCCCTTCTCTTTCCTTTTCCCCCATCCCCTTCCTCCACCCCTCTTCCCCGGGCTCCCCCCTTTTTTCCTTCCCTCCCCCTGTCTCCATTGCCTATGGCATCTGCCCTCCCCTCTCCCTGTCCCACTCCCCTTCCTCCTCCCCCTCACTTGGCAGGTCCCCGGACTCGCACACGCTTAGTGAACATTCGCGCGCCTGAGATCATCACCATCAGTGTCTCGTATGTGTGCCTTCGTTTTGTGTTCAGTGTCGTTTCGGCGTCACGCCACCACTGTTCACATGTGCCATCGCAGTCATCCGTGTTATGTGCGCTGTGTCAACAAGTGTTAGTGTTTTTTCTCATCCAGCGTGAACGGCTTCATGTTTACTGTTTTTTGTATCTACATTTTTTGCCCGCCGTTTTTATTGTATTGTCTGTGTCACCTAAATGTCATATTATTGTACCACTCAAGGCCGAAGAGGAGGTTAATATGCTGCTGCCAGCCCGCCTTGTATGAGGTGATTAAAATTACAATAAAGAAAAAAAAGTCAGTCTTGTCACGCAGTGCTAAGTGTAACGGATCCACTGGTTGCTTTAAAGTGGTAATCGATGCTTACGTTATATCTCTGCGAGGAATTTTTGAGAGTTGTGACCGTGAATTATCCTAATAGAAACAGAGCAATCATACTGGGAATCGTTTCCGAAACACTCCAGCAGAGTATATACAACAGTAAACCGTCGGCCTGGAACAGACGTTCTCCCAGCACAAAAGCAAGTTGTAACACTACGTATTATAACTGGTCACCAGCCTAATTACGCTTTAATGTGTCAAGCAAAATGATAAAGCACAAGGCAGTGTGAAGGTTAACCTCACCTAAGCAGTTGTGCGCCAAAAGCTAGTTTTGGAGAACAATGCGATCAAAGGTTTACTGCGCTTTATTAACAGAATTGATAGAGACATTATTGAGCGTTCTGATGTGAACATCTAAAATATGATTGTAAAATGCTCTTTGACAGATATTCAGGATTTCTGAACGCCAATTTCATCGACAATGTTATTTAAATGAGGTATGAATTCATGGGCGTGATAGCCGAAACAATATTCCTGTAACGTTAACATTTTACAAGAACTGATCTAATATCAGTCATTAATGCGAATAATAAGAACACATAATAAATAAACTAATGGGTATATGGAAACACGTAACCATAAATTCTAAAGCGTAGTGCACTGACGACTAAGCGCCGGTCGAGGCTGGGTTGTGCTGTTAGGAATCTTAAGTATGTCAGTCGTCTAAAGTGTCATCATCCGCTACTGCATCTTCTTCTCCCCCTGGAGTGTGATACATGTTTTCTTGTTCAGTAAATATACTTGTGAAGTGTGCATGATGATTCACGGAAATGTATGGAAGAAGTGAGAAAAAATCTTGGTCTTATGGCGAAGCAACTACAGGTTTAGGGTACTTAATCGGTAGACTAACTGTCGATAGATTGAAATTATGATTGTAGCTCTTCATACGTTCCTTTCGCAGTTGCACTCGATTAGGTTCTCCGTTGTACGTAGGTCTAATGCCAAATCCCATTTGGTAGCTGCTGGAGAAAGCACAAAGTCTTCCCTCTGAAACTTGGCGCCCGGAACTAGCCGCTTCGTCATGTGCAAAATTCCTGTATCTTTAAACTGGTCTCTCTTTACCAGAATGACATGAGAAGGAGTCTCTTCTGGACATTGTTACTTGTTGGCCATACTGAATCCCAGTAAACACTTCTCCTAAGATACAATTCTATTTTCCCAGAATCACGATCACAAGGAAGGTAAGAGTGGCCGGGAACCATGAATACGTGTTCCACTGTTGAGAAACGGCCTGCATGGAGGTATGCGAGACAGGTCAAAACCATGTTCATGTTTTATTCTGCCCACTATAGTTATCGCTGAAACTACATAATTCCTTCATTTCTGGTGGTATGTTGCTTTCAGTATAGTGCATGCGGCAACTTGCAATTTCAGCAGAGCCTCGTTTTCCATTACCTTCATCCCAAAGCTGCTCTGAAGTTGTTCTATCCCTTCCTCTTGTAAAACTAGATTCCAAAATTTATTTTGGATGTTGGAAGCGCCTGTTGCGTGTCTATAAGAACAATAGCTATTGTTGGATCCTTGTTATCAGCCATTTGTTTTAACAATGTTTGTGCCATCATAGCTCTGCGTTCATGGAAGATCTTTTCCTGTTTTACTTCCGTCATTTGTACGGAATCGATGTCTTGTCTCGTTATTGGCAGTTGCCGCTTTGTTCGGTCAAATAGTTGCAGGTGTCAGACACTGCACGAGTAAGGATAAACTTAATTCTGCGTTATAGGTGTGACGCTAAGACTACTCAGAAACTGCACGATCTTCAGCATGGTGCTAGCCGGAGTGGCCGTGCGGCTCTAGGCGCTACAGTCTGGAACCGAGCGACCGCTACGGTCGCAGGTTCGAATCCAGCCTCGGACATGGATGTGTGTGATGTCCTTAGGTTAGTTAGGTTTAATTAGTTCTACGTTCTAGGCAACTGATGACCTCAGAAATTAAGTCGCATAGTGCTCAGAGCCATTTGAACAATTTTTTAGCATGGTTTTCAACAATCCATTCACAATGTGTTCTGTACATTTTCGATATATTTAAGTCATAGGCTATGTATCTCCTGTGTAGACTTTTAGCTCTGCTGCAGTGGTTGGACAAGGCGGGTAACAGTTAGTGTGTGCCTTTGCTTTGTCTCTATCCAAATCAAGTATTCTTCGTGTCTTCCCCTGGTGCCCAAGATGATCTACATCAGTGACTCTAGTTCCTGTAGTCCTGTCATGAGCAGTACGCAGTCGCTTTTCACTCAAACCATATATATTTCGAAAAGCAACTGAACAAAAGTGGTTCCTCTATTTCCATAAATATGTTTATAGTCTACTGTGCGCAGTCTATGAGACGGCCTATCTTTTACACGCGATCCTTTTACATCCACACGTATCATTAGTTTATTTAACTATTCTATAGATTGTAATTCCCTGTGCCCCAAAACATATGAAATATTTCATCTCCTTTATCTTGACCCAGTTTCTCAAAACAACCACACCGATAAGCATGCCGTACTTCTTTGGCCTTTACAACATTGTTTTCACACTTACGTATTCTTTACCTGTATTTGTCTTCTTCTTGGCCATTTTCATTTTCTATTGGTGTTGCTATCTGCCCCCGGTAGCTGAATGGTCAGTGTGACTGACTGTCAATCCTCTGGGCCGGGGTTCGATTCCCGGCTGGGTCGGCGAATTTGCTCCTCCCAGTGACTGGGTGTTGTGCTGTCCTCATCATCATCCTATCATCCTCATCGACTGCAGGTCGCCGAAGTGGCGTCAAATTGGAAGACTGGCACCTGGAGAACAGTCTACCCGACGGGGGGCCCTAGCCATACATTGAATTAAACAAATTGATGTTGTTTCACGCAGCGTTTTAGAGGATGACTTACGTAATGAGACATAGAATCACCGGCTCTATCACTCATTGTGCTTAATAAATATACATTATTACGCTAAATACACTAAAGGTTTGTTGAATTGTATCATCATTATACGACAATACTTTCAGTACACAACACCACATGTACTCAATAAACCTTAATCCCAGAGCTACAAGCCAGCAGACTGCGTGTTACAACTTTCTTCACGCGCAGCAAACCGAACTCGACAGATATCCGATCCAGGTCGGTAGGCTGGCTCACACGTCTGTGCTGTTATCGCGATTCAACTGGAGGCCGACAGGTCAGGCTGTAGTCAAATGGCGAGTTCGTTCATATCCAAGGCATATCGTCCATTCACACGAAGCAGGCACGAAATAGTACGCTTCATATAAAATGTTGTAAGAAAAAACCAAAAAGGCATACTTTAGAGAAAACGCCTCTGCTATTGTAAGGATCTCATTTCATCCAAACCAGAACCTCAAATATTTTTACTTTGGGCCGGACGCTGTGGCCGACCGGTTCTTGGCACTTCAGTCCAACCATAGCTGCTGCTATGGTTGCAGGTTCGAATCCTGCCTCGAGCATGGAAGTGTGCGATGTCCTTGGGTTAGTTAGGTTCAAAATGGTGCAAATGGCTATGAGCACTATGCAACTTAACTTCTGAGGTCATCAGTCGCCTAGAACTTAGAACTAATTAAACCTAACTAACCTACGGACATCACACACATTCATGCCCGAGGCAGGATTCGAACCTGCGACCGTAGCGGTCGCTCGGCTCCAGACTGTAGCGCCTAGAACCGCACGGCCACTCCGGCCGGCGGTTAGTTAGGTTTAAGTAGTTCTAAGTCTAGGGGGCTGATGATCTCAGATGTTAAGTCCCATAGTGCTTAGAGCCATTTGAAACATTTTTTACTTCCCTTCGCTTGAATCGTCCAACCAGGGAATGCAGATCTAACTAGGTTAAAGGCTGACTGAAAATTTCAAATGTGTGACCGGGATTCGATCCAGCGATTCTCGGTTTCCGGGTTCATGCCTTACCGTTAGACCTCCAGGTTCGACCCTTCTTTATTGGAAGTGATATTTTAAGACAATTGATTTGTGGAGATATTACAAGTAGCTTCTGTAGTAGAAAGTGCAAGCACAAACCAATAAGCCAATAAGATGCCCTAAGAGTTTCATTTTAAAGCTGATTATTTGTGTAAATATTGTATTTAAATAGGTATAAGTAAAGTTTGCTAAGTTACTACTGTCCTTTTCTACTTTTCGCTTTTTTAACAAACTTGTTTCCTTGTAGACCACTAATAATAGGTAATTTTTAAAATTGAAATACTGATGTCTCCGTGTACATGAATCTAATTGTTCTACTTCTTTTCTTAAAAAAATGCGGTTGTTCGTAGCGACCTTCTCATGTTTGAAAAAATTCTCTTTCTATTGAATAATAGACCTTAATTTCTGAAATACAGTCCATTAATTGGAATTTTTTTCTAAAATGCTGTTTTTGCGACTTTGTTTCCGTAAAATTTCCACTGGTGGGGCCTGCACTAGAGGTTGGTGGTAAATACCATTCTGTAATTAAGATGATGGTGTTCCTTGTCATTGCACCACGCATCCGCTATCGACAAATGCCATTGGCTGACTTTTTACTCATTATCTCCACCCACGTCCCAGCGCAACAACAGAATTAACCTTTGGCGCATGTAGAAACTTAAGCGCAGCTCTCTCGTGTGTTTACAAGAGTTTCACAAATTGTTTTTTGTCCCCTCTAAACATTGTAGTTACATATTAAATAAAACTGGTCTATTCTCATCATGACACACTACTGAAAAATAAATACAAAATTGTTATTTGAACAGAGTGCACAGAAAGCTTTGGCATTTTTAACGCCACTTACTGTCTGTGCTTAATTACTAATGTGACTGTACGTCAACGTATATACGAAGATGGTATTTTTGGCATAAGCAGAAGTATGCACAAATATTAATTTCTAATCTCAAAAGAATAAAACAGGCCAAGGGTCTTTCGGCGCTGAGTACGTATCTGACATTAGGTTCTTTCCATCATGTACAGTTTTGTCACAATCCTACTTCCTAATGAACCAGAAAATTAGTGAAACAGGTGTCATCGAAACTAAATATTATTTAATTTTTCAGTATTAAAAAATGCCATATTCAAGTACAGGCATGAAAACACCTATTTATTACACAGAAATCTTATCTCCATTGCCCTTCATTTACTTTTTCTCTTCCATTTCAAGCAGCTAATATGGCTTTTTCTCTGATGAACTACCTGTCGTACGACGCGGCTAACTAACCGACATAGTCTCCCTCATCCTGGTACTCCAGAGGCAGTGATTCCGTCTCTCCAATTACCTCGATGTCTTGATGAAGGCGCTCGCCTTCTTCCTCGCCGATATTACCAAAATATTCAAGGGGTAAAAGTACAGGTCTTTTTATTTTCCTTCTTCTTGCTCTTCTTCTTTTCCCATCAAGTGTTAGGCATTTGTCTGTTACATCCTCTTGCCGAGAGCCCTCTTGTCTGTGGTTGTTTCTATTTCGTCTCTTCACCACTTTCTTGGTCTATGTGTTCATCTGTTACTATTATTCAATAATTTATTACCTATTTTAGGAAATTCAGTTTTCTTTCATTCTTGTGATGTGATCTCTCCATTCGTTTTTATACTCCTTGATAAGCTCATTTGTGCCTTTTAATTCCTAATTCTTGTCTGACTGTTGTGTTCTTTATCACATCAGATAGCCTGTAGCCAGTTGCTCTTCTTAAACACCTCATTTCCACAACTTGTATTCTTCGTTCATTTTCAGCTGTTATTGCTCGAGTCACACTACCATATAAAGTACTAATTATATTACTGTTGTTTTAAACAACATTATTAGCGTTTCTTTCCTCACTTTTTAATGTAGTTTTCTGAATATAATCCCATGTATGTAAGCGAATATTTCATTGTTTTTGTTAATATGTATTTTTCGTTTGACATTGAGATGGTACACTGAGGTCAACCAGTCATGGAATAGCGATGTGCACATGTACAGGTAGCGGTAGTCCCGTGTACATAAGATATAAAAGGGGCCGTGAATTGGCGGAGCTGTCAGCTGTACTCAGGTGATTCGTGTGGAAAGGTTTCCGACCTGATTTTGGCCGCAGGACAGAAATTAACAGACTTTGAACGCGATGTGGTACTGGAGCTAGGCGCAAGTGACATTTCATCTCGGAAATCGTTAGGGAATTCAGTAGTCAGAGATCCACAATGTCAAGAGTGTACCGAGATAATTTCAGGCATTATCTCTAACCACGGACAACACGGTGGCCGATCACCTTCACTTAACGAGCGAGAGCAGCGGCGTTTACGTAGAATTGTCAGTTCTGGCAGACAAGCAACAATCCAAGTAATAACTGCAGAAATCAACGTGGGCCGTACAACCAGTGTATCCGTTAGGATAGTGCAGGGAAAATTGGCGTTAATGGGCTGTGGCAACAGACGAGCAACGCGAATACTTCTACTAACAATACGACATCGCCTGCACCGCCTCTCCTGTTGGGACCCAGTCGACTGGAAAACCGTCGTCTGGTCAGATGAGTCGCGATTTCAGTTGATAAGAGCTGATGGTAGGATTTGACTTTGGCGTAGACCTAACGAAGCATGGACCCAAGTTGTCAACAAGGCACTGTACAAGCTGAATGTGCCTCCATAATGATGTGGACTGTGTTTACATGGATTTGACTTGGTCCTCTGATCAAACTGAACCAGTCATTGACTGTAAAAGGTTATCATCGGCTACGAGATCATTTGTAACCATTCATGTACTTTGCGTACCCAACCAACAATGGAATGTTTATAGATGACCATAGCCATGTCACCAGCCCATAACTGTTCACGGTTGGTTTGAAGAACGTTCTGGACAAATTGAGAGAATGATTTGGCCAACTAAATCGGCCGAGATAACGCCTATCAAACATTAATGAGACATAATCGCGAGGTCAGTTCGAGCACAAATCCTCCACCGGCAACAAATTAGCAATTACGGACGACTGTAGAGGTAGCATGGCAGAATATTTTTATTTTTGTTTTATTTACGCATCAAGTTCCGTAGGACCAAGTTGAGGAACAAATCACCAAGGTCATGGAACGTGTCAGTACATGAAATTACAAAATAAAAGTAATAACAGATAAAAATCAATTTTTATGAACCCGAAAAAGTCAGTTAATAAGTTTAAGTAAACGCAATCAACAGTACAACGAGAATCACTTAATTTTACAAGGAACTCCTCGACACAATAGAAGGAGTGACTCATAACGAAACTCTCCTATTTCGATTTGAAAGCGCTTGGATTACTGCTAAGATTTTTGAATTCGCGTGGTATCTCATTGAAAACGGATGCAACAGTATACTGCACATCTTCCTGCACAAGAGTTAAGGAAGTCCGATCGAAATTCAGGTTTGATTTCTGCAGAATATTAACCGAGTTATAGTTGCTAATTCTTGGGAATAAGATAATGTTATTAACAAGAAAAGACAGTGAGCAGTATATATATTGAGAGGTCAATGTCAAAAAACCCAGACTCGTAAACACTGGTCGACAAGAGGTTCGTCCGTTTTTGAACCAAAAATATCCTTTTAGAATGAAAGAGTTACCCCAAAACATAATACCAAACGACAAAAGCTAATGAAACTAAGCAAACTAGACTAATTTTCGTGTCGAACGATCACTCACTTCAGATACCGTTTAAATAGTAAAAATGGCAGTATGAAGTCTTCGAACAAGATCATGAACGTGGGCTTTCCACAACAGCTTACTGTCTATCTGAGAACCCAGAAATTTGAACTGTTCAGTTTCACTAATCATACGCCAGTTCTGTGAAAATTAAAACAACAGGTTTTGTTGAATTGTGTGTTAGAAACTGTTAAAACTGAGTCTTACTGTGATTTAGCGTTAGTTCATTGTCTACAAGCCACGTTCTTACGTCATGTACTGCACGATTTGAAACCGAGCCAATGTTGCACTCTTCATCCTTTACTACCAAGCTAGTGTCATGAGCAAACAGAAGTATTTTCGAGTAATCCGTAATACTAGAGGGCATGTCATTTATATAAATGTGGAACGGGAGTGGCACCAACATTGACCCCTGGGTCACCCACCACTTGACCGTACCCCACTCAGACTCCACATCACATCCATTATGAAAATTGTGAATAATGACCTTTTGCTGTCTGTTGCTAAAGTAAGAAGTGGACCAGTTGTGAGCTACTCCCAGTATTCTGTAATGGTCCAACTTCTGGAGCAATATTTTGTGATCAACGCAATCGAGTGCTTTAGTTAAATAAAAAAAATTTGCCTAGCATTCGAAACATTTTGTTTTACCCATCCAGAACCTCACAGAGAAAAGAGAATATAGCATTTTCAGTTGTTAAACGACTCCTAAAGCTGAACTGTACATTTGATAGCAAACCGTGTGATATAAAATGATCAATTATCCTTACATACACAGCCTGTCCAATAACTTTTGCAAACACTGGCGGCATAGAAATAGGTCTAAAATTATCTACATTCTCCTTTACTCCCTTTTTATAAAGCGGTTTTATCTCTGACTACTTCCGCGGTTTTACCTCTGAATACTCCAATCGTTCAGGAAACTGACCATTCCTAAAGGAAAAATTAAAAATATCGCTAAATATAGGGCTAACATGTGCAGCATAGTACTTTAATATTCTGACAGACACTCCATCATAAACATGAGAGTCCTTAGTATTCAGTGATTTAGTTATTGAGTAAATCTCCCTCTTGTCTGTATCACAGAGCAGTATTTCAGCCATCAATCTCGGATAGGCATTTGCCAAGAAAGTTATATGGTTCCCTGTAGGAACTAAATCTTTATTTAATTGGCCAGCAATGCTCAGAAAATGATTGTAAAATACTGTACATATATCTGATTTATCAGTAACAGAAATATTTATACTGCGATCCGACTTTAGACCTTGTGCCGCTGACCAGACAATTCATCCACCACTAACCATATGGTTTTAATTTTATCCTGTGAATTAGCTATTCTATTTCCATACGACATACTCTTTGCCTTCCTGATAACATTTTTAAGCTCCTTACAGTACTGTTTGTATTGGGCTACAGTAGCTCTTGATTGTGACCACTTCTAACATTTTGGTACAATTCCCGCTTTGACTACAAGATATCCTTATTCCACTATTCAACCACCCAGGTTGCCAGTTACTGCTAGCACCCCGGTTAGAACGTTCTAGTGGAAAGCAACTCTCAAAGAGCATGAGAAATGTGTTAAGGAAAGCATCATATTTATCATCTATGTTATAAGCACTATAAACGTCCTGCCATTCTTGTTTCTTGACAAGGTTTAAAAAAGTCTCTATTGCTGTTATATTGACTTTACTACGTAGTTTGTAATTAAATATGACATTTGTTTGTGTACTAAAGCCATTTTAGTGTTAAAATTTGTGCATCATGATCTGAAAGGCCATTGTACAGACAGAATGCCCATCTAGTAATGAAGAATTAATAAAAATATTGTTTATGGCTGTGGTACTGTCATCTGAGCAGACTTTATGAGATCTATCAACACCGTTTTTCTTGCACCATAGTATACAAAATTAATACTGAAGTCACCACATATAACTAATTTCTGGTACTTCCTACAAAGTGAATCGAGAACTCTCTCTAGCTTGAGCAGAAATGCTCTCGAATCTGAGTTAGGGAACCTATAAACAACAACCATTAGAAGTTTAGTTTCACTAAATTCAACTGCCCCTGCACAACATTAAAATATCTGTTCAGTGCAGTATCGTGATACATCTATGGATTCAAATGGAACACTGTTTTCTACGTACATATCGACTGCCTCAACCCGCAAGGAACTCCTTGAAAAACAGGCAGCTAATCTGTATCCTGGTAAAGGAAGCCTGTGAACTGTCAAATTATTTAAGTGGTGCTTTGATATGCTAATAATGTCAGAGTGAACGTCTATAAACAGTTCACTAACTTTATCTCTAATACCTCTTGTATTTTTTGGAAATTTACTAATTCCTTCTCTATTTAAAACATTACATCCTCAAAAGGTGAGCCCTTAGTTAGAGGGACTTGCTTTAAGCAGGTATACCTATCAGCTGACTTCAGTCTAAAAAAAGTGCAGCTCTAACACCAATTACTATAGGAATTTTTCCGTGAGTGACCCCACCACCACCACCACCACCCACTACACTGTCACCTATAAGCATTGCCAGCCTCCCGTTCCCATCACTATTGCGGTGCAGGCCATGCCTAGTGAATTCGAATCTACTGATAGACCCAGCTGGCACCACTCAGACATGACCTGTTTCTGCATGAGACTTACAATGACTTGTTGAGTCCATGACAAGTGGGGTTGCTGCACTCTTCCGGGCAAAAGGAGGTCCGACACGATATTGGGAGGTATCCCATGACTTCTGTCACCTCAGTGTATTTCCCAAAAGATTAATTAATTCACTCTCTCCATGTTCTGGTCGCTTATTACAATTTTACTTTGGACCCGTGGACCGGGATTGATACTTGGATGCCAGGATTTTCGTTGTTTTTGCATCGCGTACGGCACTTCGTAGCTCTTGGCACTTTTATTTCATTTATAAATGGCCTTTTGAAGGGTTTCCTCGCTGTCAGGTATAAGAAGCTGTTCATCAGAAAAGAGTGTTCTCATTAGGTAATTTCGTTGGTTAATTTTATAGGTGTCAAACTCCATGTAACGCTCCGGGGGATATTTTAACTATTAGCGCTCGTCGCAATAAGACCTCTGATAACAATACCGTTTAAAAATCACGCTAACTGTTAAAAAAGTGACTCTTGAGTTTCATCAAATAGACCAAGTACCAAGTTTGGGAGGACGCCAGAGTCGTACAAAATTTCTGAAGTGAAAGTACCGCTTCAGACCATAATTGTTCTTTAGTCTCTACTACATAATAAATAGCATAATCGTCGGTGTTTTGATGTGGTAAATAGTACTCCTTACACAGCAGTGGGTTCCGGAATTTGCTGACAAGGGGACCCTCCATAATTTAATTTGAGGCGCTTCAAATATGTTGTAAAGGCACTTACCATAAGTATCTGGTTATCGGGTTTTTTAGCAACTCACTTTGATTTTTGAGAAAATTGATTTTGAAGTTCATTGCGTGATTTGTATACCAGTAACATCAGATACATTACGAACAAGTCAGCGTAGCGCAATCGAAAATGTTCATGGCTACCACGCTGGAGGTATCGTGTTCGAATCCTGCTCCCTTTTTTTATGTACGCAAGAGCTGACTGGAAAATTTGATCCTAACGTTCAAAAACGAGTAGACGAATAAACTGGGAAAATCTTCACAAAAATTATTCAGAACACTCTCGACTTGATGAAAGACAAAAGGGAGGTCGCTTCTAGGGAAGGATCGGTAACATTACATTCGCTAATCCTACATCAATTCAGCACACCTAATTTTGAAAGCATGATTAGATACGCATGGTTCGCATCGAAATTAGCGGATGAAAGAGAAATCTTTTTGAATGCAAAAGAATTGTGTTTCCCGGTATCGCTCATGAAGAAATCGTGCGCCTGCAAGATGGTTGCTTTCATAAAGTGCGTGTGGTGCAGCGAAAATTTGTTCTTCGGTTGTTTCTATGATGAGTATCACCCACAATATCCTTCAGGCACATCAAGCAATGTGTACTATGAAAAATATGATTTTGTTATATTGTGTGACTGAATATGTCTTTATAATTTCGCACACCTTACACCGTTTGCTGATATTCTTTGAAATAAAATTGAAAAATCGGGGGATTTTGAAAATAAAAGCACATGAGCAGGATTGAAACAGGGTACTTCCAGCGCAGTAGCCTTGAAATTTTACCGCTGCGCTACGCTGACTTTCTGGGAATGTACGTGCGCAATGAAATTCAAAAGCGATTTTCTCAAAAACCAAGGCCCGTCGCTAAAAAAAAGAAAAGAAAAAGAACAAAGAAAACGGATAGCCAGGTACTTAGGGTAAGTGCCTCTACAACATATTTGAAGGGCATCAAAATCCGTTATTTACAGTATGGAGGGTCCCCTTGTGAGCTGAGCGCACCCTGGTCTCGTACTTGTATGACAGTGTAGGAGCTGTCGTTCGGATTTCGCAAGGAGCGATCGCGTGTATTCGGGTATGTAAATTCTCGGTAGAGTTTGTTAAAGTTATTATTTATGATTTTGAATGTATTGGACCTTTGGAGGTAACGGAGTCCCACCTCTAACTGAAAAACCAGGGACTCCTAAGATACGACTTGGCAAACAAATGGTAATGAGATAGGGAGCTATTAATATCAATGGGAGGCTACTCTGAGAAGGAGCTAGAGCTGGCAGAGGCTTCAAGTAAGATGGGGCTGGACGTTTTAGCTGTTAGTGACAATCGGGTAAGGGGTGAGAAAGAAGAGGAAGTGGTAGATACAAGGTCTACCTGTCAGGAATCAAAGCAGGAATAGCACAATGGGGTGTAGGGCTTTACATCAGGAAAGAAATGGAACCCAGCGTAGTTGCAGTAAGGTATGTAAACAAACGACTGATGTGGATAGATTTGACAGTGTCTAGCAAGAAAATTAGGATTGTGTCAGTATATTCACATTGTGAAGGGACAGATCAAGACAAGATGGATAGTTTTTATGAGGCACTCAGTGATGTAGTTGTCAGAGTAAAGGACAAGGACAGTGTTCTGCTCGTGGGTGATTGTAATGCCAGGATTGGAAATCGAACAGAAGGGTTGTTGTTGTTGTTGTTGTCTTCATTCCTGAGACTGGTTTGATGCAGCTCTCCATGCTACTCTGTCCTGTGCAAGCTGCTTCATCTCCCACTACCTACTGCAACCTACATCCTTATGAATCTGTTTAGTGTACTCATCTCTCGGTCTCCCTCTACGATTTTTACCCTCCACGCTGCCCTCCAATGCTAAATTTGTGATCCCTTGATGCCTCAAAACATGCCCTACCAATCGCTCCCTTCTTCTAGTCAAGTTGTGCCACAAACTTCTCTTCTCCCCAATCCTATTCAATACCTCCTCATTAGTTACGTGATCTATCCACCTTATCTTCAGTATTCTTCTGTAGCACCACATTTCGAAAGCTTCTATTCTCTTCTTGTCCAAACTAGTTATCGTCCATGTTTCACTTCCATACATGGCTACACTCCAAACAAATACTTTCAGAAACAACTTCCTGATACATAAATCTATACTCGATGTTAACAAATTTCTCTTCTTGAGAAACGCTTTCCTTGCCATTGCCAGTCTACATTTTATATCCTCTCTACTTCGACCATCATCAGTTATTTTACTTCCTAAATAGCAAAACTCCTTTACTACTTTAAGTGTCTCATTTCCTAATCTAATTCCCTCAGCATCACCCGATTTAATTTGACTACATTCCATTATCCTCGTTTTGCTTTTGTTGATGTTCATCTTATATCCTCCTTTCAAGACACTGTCCATTCCGTTCAACTGCTCTTCCAAGTCCTTTGCCGTCTCTGACAGAATTACAATGTCATCGGCGAACCTCAAAGTTTTTACTTTTTCTCCATGAATTTTAATACCTACTCCAAATTTTTCTTTTGTTTCCTTTACAGCTTGCTCAATATACAGATTGAATAACATCGGGGAGAGGCTACAACCCTGTCTCACTCCTTTCCCAACCACTGCTTCCCTTTCATGCCCCTCGACTCTTATGACTGTCATCTGGTTTCTGTACAAATTGTAAATAGTCTTTCGCTCCCTGTATTTTATCCCTGCCACCTTTAGAATCTGAAAAAGAGTATTAAAGTCAACATTGTTAAAAGCTTCCTCTAAGTCTACAAATGCTAGAAACGTAGGTTTGCCTTTTCTTAATCTTTCTTCTAAGATAAGTCGTAAGGTCAGTATTGCCTCACGTGTTCCAACATTTCTACGAAATCCAAACTGATCCTCCCCAAGGTCCGCATCTACCTGTTTTTCCATTCGTCTGTAAAGAATTCGCGTTAGTATTTTGCAGCTGTGACTTATTAAACTGATAGTTCGGTAATTTTCACATCTGTCAGCACCTGCTTTCTTTGGGATTGGAATTATTATATTCTTCATGAAGTCTGAGGGTATTTCGCCTATCTCATACGAATTGCTCACCAGCTGGTATAGTTTTGTCATGACTGGCTCTCCCAAGGCCGTCAGTAGTTCTGATGCAATGTTGTCTACTCCGGGGGCCTTGTTTCGACTCAGGTCTTTCAGTGCTCTGTCAAACTCTTCACGCAGTATCGTATCTCCCATTTCATCTTCATCTACATCCTCTACATTCATCTACAGAAGGGTATGAAAAGGTTATGGGTAAATTTGGAGAGGATATAGAGGCCAACCGGAACGGGAAACAACTCTTGGATTTCTGTGGCAGTATGGGCTTAGTAATCACAAACTCCTTTTTAAACATAAGAACATTCACCAGTATACTTGGGAAGGCAGTGGAACCAGATCTGTCATTGACTATATAATAACAGATCAGGAATGCAGGAAGGCTGTGAGGGACACATGTGTATTCAGGGGATTCTTTGATGACACTGATCATTATTTAATCTGCAGTGAAATATGTTCATATGTAGGGGGATAAGAGTGGAGAAACTACAGGATAAAGAAACCAGGCACAAATACACAACAGCGATCTCAGAAAGGTACTAGTTAGTTGAATGTAGTCAGTTACAGTCATTGGAAAAGGAATGGACAATGTACAGGCACACAGTACTAAAAGTGGCTAAAGAATGTCTTGGAACAGTAGTGTGTAAAAGTAGGATGAAGCAAACAGCTTGGTGGAATGACACAGTCAAGGCAGCCTCTAAAAGGAAAAAGAAGGCGTATCAAAAATGGCTACATACTAGAACTCAGGTAGACAGAGAAAGTTATGTTGAAGAAAGAAACAAAGCCAAACAGATAATTGTAGCATCCAAGAAAAAATCTTGGGAAGACTTTGGAAACAGGTTGAAAATGACAAGCATTTTGGACAGGTCAGGAAAACTGCTGGTAAATCCTGTGGATGTCTTGGGTAGATGGAGGGAATATTTTGAAGAATGGCTCAGTATAGGTGATAATTCGATCAGCAATGTTTCAGATTTCGAAGTAGAGTGGGATAGGAATGATGATGGAAATAGGATCACATTTGAGGAAGTGGAGAAAATGGTCAATAGATTGCAGCGCAATAAAGCAGTTGGGGTAGATGAAATTAAGTCGTAACTCATCAAATACAGTGGAATGTCAGGTCTTAAATGGCTACACAAGATAATTGAAATAGCCTGGGAGTCAGGACAGGTTCCATCAGACTGGACAAAAGCAGTAATCACACCAATCTTTAAACATGGAAACAGAAAAGATTGTAACAACTACAGAGGTATCTCTTTAATCATCGTTGTGGGTAAAATATTCTCAAGTATTTCTGAAAGGAAAGTGCAAGTAGTAGTTGAGGACCAATTGGATGAAAATCAGTGTGGGTTTAGGCCTCTTAGAGGTTGTCACGACCAGACTTTAGCTTACGCCAAATAATGTAGAAGTGTTATGAGTGGAACAGGGAATTGTATCTATGCTTTATAGATCTAGAAAAGGCATATGACCGGGTTCCTAAGAGGAAGTTATTGTCTGTTCTACGAGATTATAAAATAGGATGCAAACTTTTGCAAGCAATTAAAGGTCTTTACATGGATAGTCAGACAGCAGTTAGAGTTGACAGTAAATTGAGTTCATGGTTCAGAGTAATTTCAGGGGTAAGACAAGGCTGCAACCTGTCTCCACTATTGTTCATATTATTATTGGATCATACGTTGAAAACAATAGACTGGCTGGGTGAGATTAAGATATGTGAACACAAAATAAGCAGTCTTGCATATGCGGATGACTTAGTTGTGATGGCAGATTCGATTGAAAATTTGCAAAGTCATATTTCAGAGCTTGATCAGAAATGTAAGGACTATGGTATGAAGATTAGCATCTACAAAACAAAAGTAATGTCAGTGGGAAAGAAATATAGACGGATTGAGTGCCAAATAGGAGGAACAAAGTTAGAACATGTGGACAGTTTCAAGTACTTAGGATGCATATTCTCACAGGATGGCAACATAGTGAAAGAACTGGAAGCGAAGTGTAGCAAAGCTAATGCAGTGAGTGCTCAGCTACGATCTACTCTCTTCTGCAAGAAGGAAGTCAGTACCAAGACTAAGTTATCTGTGCACCGTTCAATCTTTCGACCAACTTTGTTGAATGGGAGCGAAAGCTGGGTGGATTCAGGGTACCTTATCAATAAGGTTGAGGTTACGGATATGAAAGTAGCTAGGATGATTGCAGGTACTAGTAGATGGGAACAATGGCATGAGGGTGTCCACAATGAGAAAACCAAAGAAAAACTGGGAATGAACTCTATAGATGTAGCAGTCAAGGTGAATAGGCTTAGATGGTGGGGTCATGTTACACGCATGGGAGAAGCAAGGTTACCCAAGAGACTCATGGGTTCAGCAGTAGAGGGTAGGAGGAGTCAGGGCACACCAAGGAGAAGGTACCTGGATTCGGTTAAGAATGATTTTGAATTAATAGGCTTAACATCAGAAGAGGCACCAATGTTAACACGGAATAGGGGATCATGGAGGAATTTTATAAGGGGGCTATGCTCCAGACTGAACGTTGAAATGCACAATCAGTCTTAAATGATAGTGATGATTATTGAATGTATTCCCTGGTTGGTATGGTAAAAATAGTAAAAGGGTACTCCACGCAGAGATGGAGACTGTATGCCTTCTGCTAACAAAGACCCATTATCAGCGACCTCAGTTCGAATTGTGAGCAGCACAGAGTAAGATACATAGGAGCACCGCGACATCCTCGCAAAGAGAGGAACCTATGCCGCTCCAGCAGAGAAAACAGGCGACCCAGACGCCTGAAACAGGACACCTTCGAAGAACGATCACTAACCGAGCTTGCCTGGCGGAAGAAACAATTCGAAGCACAAAAAGCGATTGGGCAATTTAACCTCGACGCAGTCTTCTTGGAACAGTATTGTAAGAGAGAAGAATACACATGGAGGCCACCCAATGGGCCTCCACGGCAATCCTAAGACAGAGCAGAATACGGACGAGAAGTAGAAGAACAACGAGATCGGGCAGCGATAACACACAACAGAAGTGGACAATCGAAATGTGGTAAACCACCAGCAGCTGTGGAGGGTTTTGCTGGTTTTCCTTAGGCCGTACGGTGAATGCCCCAAATCTCCCACAAATAAATTCGTAGTTGGGGGATTCAAGAACCCCTCCCCCCCAAACCAGTACCAAAATAAATAGTGCTAAAACAGAATTGCGTAGCCGGAGGCCGAATAGAGCAAGATGCTCTCGAGCGGCCCGTCCAGCACCAGTTGGAAGTGGAAAACGAAGAAAAATGTACGCAATTATCCACGAAGTCTGTGGAAAAAACAGCATCCTCTTTGTTGATCACTTACTTCCGGTGGTGAAACATATCACTATTCAAACTGCTATGAAAAATCGTCTGTGAACAGTGATGACGTAATACATTAATGTATCAATGGCAACTCCAACATGAAAGCGGAATAAGTTTAACTGTTAACACAACTGTGGTTCAGCCAAGGCATAGCAAGCGAGTGTGCTACGAACCTAAAGGTAAAGAAAACAAAGTACTATGATTCGCACTGTTATTCTTTCAAAGTGACATTTTTCCGTTTATAACTGAGGAATCCTAATATCTATTCGTTTAACCTGATCTGATTAGGGTCATCAGGCTATTTCTTACACTGGACTAGGGTTTCGTACACACAGCTTCTATTACATAATAGTTACCAAAGGAAATTACAATATTAATGTGAGAACTAGTATTAAAATGAACTGAGTAGGTGAAGTGAATGTGTGAGTTAATTATACTGACTTTGATCAAACAGAGTTAATACAGGCGTTACTTGTGCTACTGCAGTTGCCTAGTAACAGTAGTAATAACAATAACAACTGTGACATTAGTAACAATAATGATAGAGGCAGATAAAAGACGAATATATTGGTCTACAAAAAAGATGTTCTGTGATACAAGGAGTTCCGGGAAAACGAAATTTAAGGCGGCTACATCAGCTAAGAGTACTGGGAAATGGGGAAGATCAGGTTTAAAAGAGGGATGTACAAGAGTAACGAGTGCGTACAGGGACAATAGTAAACTTATTTTTGCTTCAGGAGACACTAGTACGTCATTGACTCTCTTCTGAAGCTGGGGATGTTAGTTCTCTAATATAATGCGGGAGGTCGTTCCAGAGTCGTTTCCTGCTACTGAGAAGGACTTCGAAAAGGTGGCTGAACGATGGAATGGGATAGAAAGGATTTTGCTCTCATGGGAACGGATATCTCTCCCGTGTTGTTCAGACAAGAGCATTAAGGCCGAGGAGAGATATAAGGGACAGTGTTCATTGATAAGGCATTAGAGGAGACAGAAGGTATGAAAACCTCTGCGCTTTTCTGCACGCAGCCAGGAGAGCTGTGTATGTGATATGAAACATGATCAAGGAATCGAACATTACAGATGTAACGAACACAGGCACATATAACCTGTTCCAGGCGCCGTGAGCTTTCCTGAGTAATTCGTTGCAGGATAACATTGCTGCCATCAATAATAATTGTGAGTATAAGAGTTCGTACAAGTTTCTTTTTCAGGTCAGTAGGAAGAACTTTACATATTTCAGTAGGGCACGGAGAGATGATGACGCCTTCTTGTACATTACAGTTACGTG